>NW_020173729.1:1133623-1207504 GCF_003031525.2 Neophocaena asiaeorientalis asiaeorientalis | reverse complement strand
TGGAGAGGGTGTGGAGAAAAGGGAACTCTCTTGCACTGTTGGTGGGAATGTAAATTGATACAGCCACTATGGAGAACAGTATGGAGGTTCCTTAAAGAACTAAAAATAGAACTACCATATGACCCAGCAATCCCACTACTGGGCATATACCCTAAGAAAACCATAATTCAAAAAGAGAGATGTACCACAATGTTCACTGGAGCTCTATTTACAATACCCAGGACATGGAAGCAACCTAAGTGTCCACCTACAGGTGAATGGATAAAGAAGATGTGGCACGTATATACAATGGAATATTACCCAGCCATAAAAAGAAACAAAATTGAGTTATTTGTGGTGAGGTGGATGGACCTAGAGTCTGTCATACAGAGTGAAGTAAGTCAGAAAGAGAAAAACAAATACTGTATGCTAACACATATATATATGGAATCTAAAAAAAAGAAATAGAAATAAAATGGTTCTGATGAACCTAGGAGCAGGACAGGAATGAAGACGCAGTTGTAGAGAATGGACTTGAGGACACGGGGGGTGGGGGGGAAGGGTAAGCTGAGACGAAGTGAGAGAGTGGCATGGACATACATACACTACCAAATGTAAAATAGATAGCTAGTGGGAAGCAGCCGCATAGCACAGGGAGATCAGCTCGGTGCTTTGTGACCACCTAGAGGGAAGGGATAGGGAGGGTGGGAGGGAGACGCAAGAGGGACAGGATATGGGGATATATGTATACATATAGCTGATTCACTTTGTTATACAGCAGAAGCTAACCCAACATTGTAAAGCAATTATACTCCAATAAAGATGTTAAAGAAAGAAAAAGAAAACGGAGGCTTGAGAGGATCATCCCTTGCCCAAGGCCACACAGTCTGTAAGCGGAGGAGCTAAGTACGAGCCCAGGTCAGCCCCCATGCCTGGCTACGCTACTGTGGTCCCAGAAACACTTTTGCCTGGCACCTGTCACTGAAGTGGGGTCACCTGCTATTTTTACACCTATTACTATGCCAAGAGAGCTGAATCCCCAAGGACTCAGCTCGCTGGCTAGTTAAAATACGGTATTAGCTAGTGGAGGAGAGGTGTTTATAGAGAAGATTGCAGAGTCCGCTGATTCAGTCCTGAAGATCTGGGGCCCTTTGAGTTCCCTTGTTCTCTTGCTTCAGGGAAGCAGGATTAGAAGAGTTAGTCCTGATATATTACAGCGATAGGGATGGTTAGGTAGAAGCCAGCTCAGAGGTTCCCGGTTCAACACTGTTCTTCAACAGGTATTGAGGTCAGTAGCTATTTGTTTAGTGTCCCACCCAAAATCTGGGAACACACGGGTGGTCTCAATGGGGTCACACTTATTTGAGTGTCTCTCTCTGTTGCACTGTGGAAGGCTGGATTTGTTCTCCTTGCTCCTGGGTAGTTTAAAGCACAAAGTAGATCTGGGCACACCTGATAATAGTTATTGCTTCAGGTATCTCAGCTGTTGCACTACTTTATCAGAACAAAGAGCCCGAGGCCCACGTCAGCATCTACGCAATGGTGTGTGTGCTGGTAAACGCCTAACAACTGGCTCTCCTGGGGGTGGGGAGGGGGCACTGATATGTAGCCAATTTCTGTGGTGTAAACACTCCCACCATGGTTGACTTCAATGTGATTTCACTGAACACGGGGTTGGAAAGAGACGCACAGTAGCAATTCAAAATACTTCCTTAGAGGTGTAATAGATACAAGGAACCTCAGGACCATACCTAATAGTGAAATATAATAAAATATTAGGAAGTGAGGATTTTTGAGTATTACTTTTGAAAACATGTAATCGACTTGATTGTAAGTTTTAAAATTTAATTTTTAATAATGGCTATGTTTAATGACTGGCTCACAAAATTCCTGAAAATTCAACAGCCGGCTCTTGTGAGCTGGTACAAACCAGCTCCAGCACGACACGGCTCCTCACACAGCTTAGGAGTCTGCTCCCTGGACTAAGCGAGGAGCGAGGAGGCTGGGACCTATTATGAGACTATGATATCATACGTGACCAGCTTGGAAACCGTAAAATACCTGGGAGGTGGGCTCTGGTCACACGGAGAGAGAGACCAGGGTAGGCTGAAATCTCAGAGATTTGAGACTAGTTGGGCCGACACTTAGCATACTCCGATGTGCAAAAAAAGCCAGGCTTCTATGTCTGTGACTATGCTTATCTTCCGCGAAGGCCTCTGTTTTCTCTGCTGCGGGCAGAGGACTTCCACTGGTCCACGAAAGGTAACTCAAGAGAACTCACATTCTTTTAGTTTAGAACCGTCCCTTCCAGGTTCTCCCAGCCCCTCTTGAATTTAAGGTCTAGTCTTTCAGATTTCTCCCCATCTACCTTGCATCTTTAGCAAAGATGGTATTAGTTTGCTAGTGCTGCTGTAACAAAATACCACAGACTGGGTGGCTTAAACAGCAGAAATTTCTTGTCTCAGAGTCCTGGAGGCTAGAAGTACCAGGTCAGGTGTCAGCAAAGTTGGTTCCTTTCAAAGGCCGGGAGGGAATGATCTGTTCCAGGCCTCTCTCCTTGACTAGTAAAAGGCTATGTTTTCCCCGTGTCTCTTCACGTGGTGTTCTCTCTGTGTGCATCTGTCTCCAAATGTCCCCTTTTTATAAGGATCCAAGTCATACGGGCTAGTGGCTCACTCTACCCCAGTATGACCTCATCCTAACTAATTATATCTGCAACCACCCTGTTTCCAAATAAGGTCACATTCTGAGGTACTAGGGGTTAGGAATTCAATGTATGAATGGGGGGGTGGGGGTGGGTAGACAATTCAACCCATAACAAATGTTGTTTGGCTGTAGAAGCATCTGAGTGGAAGGGGAGATGCACATGACCTCATGGGGGTGGAGGGTCTGGGAGCGGTCCTCCATGTCCTTCTTGGTCTTCACTGCAGAGTGGCTGGTTGGGTGTGGTTTCTGAACATCCAGTGCCTCCCAAGTGCTCATTCAGGTGAAGCTGGTCTCACTGGGTTCTTTTGGCTCCTGTGTCTATAGTTTCTCTACTCACTTGGTTCTCACATTTTGGGCTCTCGTTGTCCCCCAACTTTCTGTAATCCAATGGCATGTGTCCTTATTCAACCCCCTTGAGGGACTGGGACCCTTGGCTGCCTCTGTATTCCCACTGTAAGGCTCAGGGCTCTGTGAGACCACCTTGCAGCCCACCTACCTCACCACCATCTTCAGCCTGGGAGGCCCATGTTGGACCTTTCCTAAGGTGCCTGAGGAAAGGAGGGGTAGCCCCATTGCCCTGGGAGTCTCCTAGATTTACCCAACAGGGTTTCAGGCCCAAGTGGGGAGTGGGACATGTCCCCACACACACCCTATTTGCCTTTCTTCCTCCTCTTACTACCACTTTCCCACACTGAAGGTGCTATCTACTTTTCCCCTAGAAGAGTTGTACTTAAGTATTCTTTTCGTACATTTTGTAGTAAAAGTCAATGTAGAGAACTCCAAGCATCACTTTTGATAGTTAAAGGCAGCTTTTAAAATTTAGTGGAAAAATGATCTCCTAAAACAAAGTTTCAAAATCAGTGATCTCAGTTTTTTTTTTAATTAATCAATTAATCTATTGGCTGTGTTGGGTCTGTTGTTGCACGTGGGCTTTTCTCTAGTTGCGGCGAGCGGGGGCTACTCTGTTGCGGTGCGTGGGCTTCTCATTGCAGTGGCTTCTCGTTGCGGAGCACGGGCTCTAGGTGTGTGGGCTTCAGTAGTTGTGGCACATGGGCTCAGTAGTTGTGGCATGCAGGCTCTAGAGCATAGGCTCAGTAATTGTGGCTTAGTTGCTCCATGGCATGTGGGATCTTCCTGGACCAGGAAGAACCAGGAAGACACCTCGAACCTGTGTCCCCTGCATTGGCGGGCGGATTCTTTTTTTTTAAATTACTTATTTATTTTTTTCATTTTTGGCCGCGTTGGGTCTTCGTTGCTGCGCGCAGGCTCTCTCTAGATGCGGGGAGCGGGGGCTACTCTTCATTGCGGTGCACGAGCTTCTCACTGTGGTGGCTTTTGTTGTGGAGCATGGGCTCTAGGCATGCAGGCTCAGTAGTTGTGGCTCATGGGCTTAGTTGCTCCGCGGCATGTGGGATCTTCCCGGACCAGGGCTGGAACCCATGTCCCCTGCATTGGCAGGCGGATTCTTAACCACTGCGCCACCAGGGAAGTCCTGGCCTCAGTTTTTTGATCATGCATTCCCCCCCATAGCAGTAAAAAAACCCCGAATATGTACATATATATATTTGATATATATGTGCGTCATATGTGTATGTCTTAGAATTATATACATTTAATACTGTACTAATTAATACATTACATGCTTTATAAAGCATCCATCCAAAAACAGACATTTTAAAAGATAAGATAAAAATGAAAATAGAAATAAACACTAATATTCTTTCTGCACCCTGGCCACACCCCACTTTGGAGGCCACTGTTGCCTTGCAAGGGATTAAAAAACAAACAAACAAGAATTTGGCGACCAAAGCTGAGCAATGACCTGGTTGTCTTCACTGGCATCTCTTTCCCTGAAGCATGGAAACCCGTTGATTAAATGGGTGGAGAGCCGCAGAACATCACGATTTAAGTGGAAAGAAAAACATACCAGTTTAATATATATTCAGAAGTATCATTCCCATTACATGGAACCATGGACTGGCGCTGATCACCGATGCCTGAGAGCCAAACAAACTGCCTCTTTGTTGCATACAACAACATTCGCTTTGTCAACACTCGAAGATGGACGAGTTAATGTCTCCTACCCTCCCTGGAGCCACTGGACAGCCAAGTGCCTGTCAGCAAGCGTGTGGGCACCCAAACCTATATATGTATGTCGGGGGATGAGAGCTGCCAGGAGTGCTAAATTGCATGTGCTGAGAACAAAAAAAGTGCGTGGAATCTGAATCAGAGCTTAGTGATGCCTATGTGTCTCAGAGGCTGGCCAAATCACCCTTTTGAATAATGTGTTGCATTGCGTGGAAGTCTCCAAGTCAGAATACTAGTCCTGAGTGTAGGGACAGAAGCATACAATCCTTCCAAGTATAGCATTTCTCATGGGGACCATTTGACAACTCAGGAAGTCAGGGGAATGGATTATAAGAATGGTGTCCTTGCATCTCAATAAAATCCTGAGACAAATATTATGGGGACTTTTGGAGATTGCTAGTCTCTGGTCACTTCTCCACGGTTTGTGATGTTGGGTTCGCTGGCATAACTGCAGAGGGGTCAGGTAGGAAGGGCAGAAAGGTCTTGAATTTGGGCTTGAATTCTAGTTTGAATCCTGGCTAGTGTTTATAAGTTTGGTGACCTTGGACAAGTTAACTTTGTGAAGCCTCGGTTTCCTATCCATAAAATGGTCCAATACTAAACAAAATGATGTATACAAAGTATCTATTATACCACATGGCATACAGTAGGCATTTAACAATCTAGATAACAGTTAGCTGATTAGGTAAAGGTTAGACATTAAAAGTTTTTCCCCCAAATTTCCTAGCATCTTCTGCCTGGCTGAGCCTGTCCCTCCAACCAAAACTCTGAGGTTTTCTTTATTCCCTCCTCCCTCCCTCCCTCCCTCCCTCCTTTCTCTCTTTCTTTCTTTCCTTCCTTCTTTCTTTCTTTCTTTCCTAACAACTTCAACTATTAATAATGGAAACAACTTGCCGTTTCAGAAACAATTTTAGGGAAGAAAAATCTTCCCCATAAAAATAAACTTAAACTCATCATAATTATAAATATTATAATTTTTTACTTCTGCGATTTAAAATGCTCCCCTGCAATACTACACCTTCATTTAACCTCATTCTTTAACCATCACATATTGAAGAGAAGACAGTATTATAGCAAAGCTTAGATAGTTTGACATAAGAATTTGTACAACGATTTTTTAAAAAAAACTTTGGCCTCTGAAGCATTATTTAAAGTGGCCTGTTATTTAAAAACAAAATTTCTCGGCTGTTTAGCTCCTAATTAACTTTAAAATTAATTCAGCTTTTGCATATAAAAATGTTCTACATTGTCATTAGGAAAATTACCAAAGAGTTTCTTGCCATCTTTATCTACACTCTTGTCAATTACCAATTCCCATGAGGCAGCCCCTCTCCACTGCCATAGCATTTATACCCCAGTTTGATGCCCTCCCTGCTACATCTACATTTTTAATAGGAAGCTCTTGAAAACCTGACCATTGTCAAAATCAAAAGTATGTCTCGAGTACCGAGACTTCAGGCTGTGTGACAGATGGTAGAAAGAAATATTTATATGGAGGCTGTGGGCAGGGGAGGAGACACTGCCCACTGTTGCTTGTAGTTGGACTTGCAGTAGCTACCAGAGGGCCGTGCAGGCACGGACCTGGCAAAGTCTCCATCAGTCCTGACGGGTCTTTCTTACAGCCAACAGCTGTGGCCATTAGTTACTCCTTTGGGTCCCAGGATTTTTCTCACACAGCGCCTCCCCCAGGAAGTGTGCTTGGTTTTCCCAGGAGACTCGCAGCTAAGGACAGTGCTGAATGGTGGGAGCTGGCTTTCAAGGAAGTGGGGCAGCAAACTGGCAGTAGGTGCTGGGGTGGCAGGACAGGAGGAGGAAGTTGAGGATTTGAAATAATCTTCCTGGGTGTTTCTAGCAGGACAGCTCCACTGGGAACATCACAGTGAGGGGCTTAGATAGCCAAGGGCATCTGGTGACATGAGAAAGGAGGCACCTGCTCTTACTTCTGCCATCTTCACGAAAGCCTACCTTGCTTATTTTTACTAAAATGTTTCAAAAGTAAAATGTAGAAAAAGACAACAACAACAAAAAAATCCAGGCAGGTGGTATGGTCTGCCCCTACAAATTTGTCTTCAGGTCTCTTCCTGAGCTCTCAGAGTAGACCCCGGTCGGCTCTGCTGGTGTGGGAAACACTGCCACCTGCTGGACCATTTGAGAATGTCAGTGGGCCCTGTCCTTCGAACTCAGTCCCAAACTTTACTGGTGCCGGAACTTAGGCACCTCAGCAGGGGCACCCAGGACCCAAGACCTGTGGCTGCCTTTTCAAGGCGCTCCAGGGAGGAATTACTCAACTGGCCAGAATATAGAGATAATTAGTTAGACCTTGTTTTAACCTTTAAGAGGACTGTATTAAATTAAATTCCAATACTTGCCTCCTGAAAAGATCCCATTTGCCCTGCAATTATGTTACCTCCATGGAAATGATAACAATCAAATAGCATTGGAGTAGATGAGCAAAACTGTCCTTTTCCTTAGCTTCACCCTTAACCGGCTATGGCACATGGGCGAAAGCCTCAATTCAATAGTAATATCTACCCTACCCCATAAGGTTGTTAAAAGGATGAAAAAGTCCTGGCATGTAGTAAATGCTCAATAAATGATGACTCTTACTATTCTTAATTTGGTTCCAAAATTCTATGAAATCTAGAAAAGTGGTAACATATTTATTAACCCATTATTAGCCCAATACTTTTGTCAGAGCATGTGTTTTAGATAAGCCACTTTGCTCCCTTCAGCTGGGTCCAGCCCTAAGTGAGACAAGGATCATGGGAGTATTCTGTCCTAGTCCTACCCTCTCTGTTATTCCAAGGTTACCCTGCTCCACCATCCTGGTTTTCCTGAAAAACAAAACAAAACAAACGCTCCCCAACACACATGCACACCAAGAATTCTGACCAGAATGTACCCAGAACTTCAGTTGACCCAGTGGAGCAGGAGAAAGGCTATAAGGATTTTTGGGGGGAGGAGGGTGTCTTTGGAAGCTACTTTGTCTTCAGCACTTCCATCCCCTATTTCTGGCCTTAGAATTTTAATTTAAGCCACTGATTAAAGCTCAGATGTGATTCAGCAACACATGGGGGGAAAACACTTTTAAACATATTGAAGCAAAACAAAACAAAGAATAGGAAGGCCATCTAAGGGAAAAGCCCTCTGTCTTGGGGATGGGAGTGGGGAGTAGAGCAAGGAGTATGAGAGGTGAGAAGACCTTCCGTAGGAAACTCTTAGCTAAACGCCTGCTATGATAGTGGGAGTGAGGAATAGAGAGGAGAGAGAGGGAAGAAGAGAGAAAGTGAGAATAAAGTTCCATAGGGCTCGTTAATGACCCCTGAGCCCGTTCTTCCTTCCACAAACACTTCCTACCCTCCTTCTCTGAGCTAGACATGGGGTTGGGGGCGTGAGGCATAGCCAGACGTGGCTGCTCTGGAAGGGACACCCAGGGCCCGTGACTGCTCCTTGGAGGTCCAAAGCCTTGCAGGATTGCTTCTGAGCCTCAGACCTTGATGGTAGACTTCATCAAACACCCTCCTGGCCTCGGTGAGAATGGGCAATGCTCCGTTCACACTCAGGTTTCTCCTTTGTTGACACCAGCACGATCTACACAGAACATGTGACAGAATTGTTCATGTGTTTCCAGCTGTTGTCTGGGGGGGAGACATTTTGTTTTGGAGCATCCCAGCCTTAGAATCGATTGACCCAAACATTGTCAGATGTGTACTCAGAACAAATGAAATTGTATTCTGTGTAAATATAAGAGCACAACTGATCACTACAGAATCCATTAACCGTATTTTGTATTCATGGTTGATAGACTAAAGACCACCCTCAGCCAGTCAGGACTCAGCAATGCCCAACACAGGTCATCAGAGTTCAGTGACTGAGTCGTGGGCTTAGCGGCTGTGCCATTTTATGACCAAATTAGATTAATTGAGCAAGTCAATCATTTGTATCTGGTAACAGCAATTAAAACGTGAGATCACAACCTTATGAGAGCAAAAATTGAACCAAGTCATTCAAAAGATAAAGCAACTTGCTTATGTGTAATTTCTTCCTTGGGTAGTTATACTAAAAGTGAGCAGTTGGGTAGGGAGTATGGTCTGCAGGTTCATTAGGTGTGTGTCATGTGCTTTATTTCTATGCAGTCTAGAACCATAGAAACATAAGCATAATTTGAATGATCTTTATGTCCACTGTGGAGCAGGATCCTGCCATGTGGTTTTAAGGCAATTTTTTGTATGTTGTTTATGATCACCTTGGGTCCACACGATTATCCAAAGTAACAGAGTGTAACTGTTACACTCTGTAAAGCGGTCTTTTTCCAACTAGAGCATTCTGAAGGACTCTGCAAGTTATAAATTAGCTAAAACACTGTCTTCAGACTTGGAGAGCTTTAGAGTTCCTTGTAGCATAGTGACAGAATAAAAGCATGGATGTCAAAATCTCAATGTAGAGTATGGAAGAATCTGCTGTGTTCTCTAAAACTCCTTTTCCTGGCCTCCCTTGTATTTAGGTGTGGTCATGTGACTGGATTCTGGTCAATGAACTGCATGAGTGGGAGAGACCAAAATAGTTAAGAAATGGGTCAATATCACTGGATACAAGGTCAGTATACAAAAGTCACTTGTAGTATAACTGATTCACTTTGTTATAAAGCAGAAACTGACACACCATTGTAAAGCAATTATACTCTAATAAAGATGTTAAAAAAAAAAGTCACTTGTATTTCTTCATACTAGCACCAAAAAATTTGAAAGCAAAATTTCAAAAAAACAATTCCGTTATCAATAACACACAAAACATCACCTAGGAATAAACATACCAAAAGATGTGCAAGACCTCTACACACAAAACTATAAAACATGACCAAGATAAATTGAAGAAGGAAGAAAGAGGAGTTATATACCATGTTCATAGATTGGAAGAATATTATAGAGCTGTTAACTCTTCCCAATTTTATCTGTAGATTCAATTCAATCCCAAGTAAAATCCCCACAGATTTACATGTGCGTGTGAAAACTGGCAAGCAAATTGTGAAATGCAAAGTACCAAGAACAGCAAAGACAATCTTGAGTAAGAACAAAGTTAGAGGATGTAAATTACTGATTTGTAAATGATCACATCATAATTAAAACTATGTGTGATGAATTGGGTGATTGGGATTGACATGTATACACTGATGTGTATAAAGTTGATGACTAGTAAGAAACTGTTGTATAAAAAAATAAATAAAATTAAATTAAAAAATTTTTTTAAAATAAAGCTATGTGGTATTATTAAAAGGATAGACAAAGGGACTAAAATAATAAAATAGATTCCCCCAAATTGACCCACACATGTGTAATTAACTGATTTGCAACAAAGATACACTGTAATACAGCAGGGGAATGATGGTCTTTTCAGTAAATGGTGCTGACCCCTTGGGTATTCAAATGGGAAAAGCCTTGACTGCTACATCATACCAAACACAGAAATAAATTACAGCTAAATTATAGACATAAATGTGAAAAGTAAAACAATAAAGTTTCCAAAAGATAACAAAGGAAACATGGAAGAATATCTTTGTGACCCTGGGACAGGCAATGATTTCTTTAACAGGACTCCATGTTCATAGATTGGAAGAATATTATAGAGCTGTTAACTCTTCCCAATTTTATCTGTAGATTCAATTCAATCCCAAGTAAAATCCCCACAGATTTACATGTGCGTGTGAAAACTGGCAAGCAAATTGTGAAATGCAAAGTACCAAGAACAGCAAAGACAATCTTGAGTAAGAACAAAGTTAGAGGATGTAAATTACTGATTTGTAAACTATCACATCATAATTAAAACTATGTGTGATGAATTGGGCGATTGGGACTGACATGTATACACTGATGTGTATAAAGTTGATGACTAGTAAGAAACTGTTGTATAAAAAAATAAATAAAATTAAATTAAAAAATTTTTTTAAAATAAAGCTATGTGGTATTATTAAAAGGATAGACAAAGGGACTAAAATAATAAAATAGATTCCCCCAAATTGACCCACACATGTGTAATTAACTGATTTGCAACAAAGATACACTGTAATACAGCAGGGGAATGATGGTCTTTTCAGTAAATGGTGCTGACCCCTTGGGTATTCAAATGGGAAAAGCCTTGACTGCTACATCATACCAAACACAGAAATAAATTACAGCTAAATTATAGACATAAATGTGAAAAGTAAAACAATAAAGTTTCCAAAAGATAACAAAGGAAACATGGAAGAATATCTTTGTGACCCTGGGACAGGCTTAAAAAAATAAATAAAATTAAATTTAAAAATTTTTTAAAAATAAAGCTATGTGGTATTAGTAAAAGGATAGACAAAGGGACTAAAATAATAAAATAGAGTCCCCCAAATTGACCCACACATGTGTAATTAACTGATTTGCAACAAAGATACACTGTAATACAGCAGGGGAATGATGGTCTTTTCAGTAAATGGTGCTGACCCCTTGGGTATTCAAATGGGAAAAGCCTTGACTGCTACATCATACCAAACACAGAAATAAATTACAGCTAAATTATAGACATAAATGTGAAAAGTAAAACAATAAAGTTTCCAAAAGATAACAAAGGAAACATGGAAGAATATCTTTGTGACCCTGGGACAGGCAATGATTTCTTTAACAGGACACAAAAAGTCCCGCCCATTAAAGAAAAGACTGTACTCCATATTTCATTACAATTTTCCTAGAAAAATTTTCTAGAAAAAAACAAATACTGTATGTTACCACATACATACGGAATCTAAATTTTTTAAAAAATGGTTCTGATGAAAGTAGGGGCAGGACAGAAATAAAGACACAGATGTAGAGAATGGACTTGAGGACACAGGGAGGGGGAAGAGTAATCTGGGACGAAGTGAGAGAGTGGCACTGACATATATACACTACCAGATGTAAAATAGATAGCTAGTGGGAAGCAGCCGCATAGCACAGGGAGATCAGCTCAGTGCTTTGTGACCACCTAGAGGGGTGGGGTAGGGAGGGTGAGAGGGAGACGTAAGAGGGAGGGGATATGGGGATATATGTATATGTATAGCTGATTCACTTTGTTATAAAGCAGAAACTAACACACCATTGTAAAGCAATTATACTCCAATAAAGATGTTAAAAAAAAAACCATGAAGGGAGTGAAAAGGCAAGCCACAGAGTGTGAGAATATAATTGCAATCCATATAACTGACAAAGAATTCGTATCCAGAATAAGAAAAAGACAGAATACCCAAAAGAAAAGTTGACCAAAGACTTGAACAGGAAATTCTCAAAAGAGTGTACTGAAGTGGCCAATGAGCCTTTAAAAGGTGTTCAATACCATTAGTTTTTAGGAAAATGCAAATTAAAACCACAATGAGATACCGCTGCACTCACACCAGAATGGCTAAATGAGAAAGACAAGACAGTAGTACCAAGTGGTGACAGGTATATGCAGCAGCTGGAAGTCTCATGAAATGCTGATGGGCATGTAAATTTGTATAACCACTTTGGAAAACTGGCAATATCTACTAAAGTTTAATGTGTGCATGCTTTCTGACCCAGCAAATTTACTGCTAGGTATATACCCAACAGAAACATATAGATAGGGACTTCCCTGGTGGTCCAGTAGCTAAGACTCCACACTCCCAATGTTGGGGACCTGGGCTCGATCCCTGGTCAGGGAACTAGATCCCACATGCATGCTGCAACTAAGAGCTCGCATGCTTCAGTGAAGATCCCGCATGCCACAACTAAGACCCGGCACAGCCAGATATAAATAAATATTTTTTAAAAGAAATGTATAGATATGTACACCAAAAGAGAATTCATAATAGTTTGTTGATAATAGTCCAAAACTGAAAGCAATCCAAATGCCCATCAGCAGTAGAATGTATAAATTGTGGTATATTCATGAATGGAATATTATATAGCAACAAAAGAGAATGAACTACTGCTTCAAGCCACAATGTGGATGAATCTCACAGACATGATATTGTACAAAAGAAGTAAGTGGAACTTCCCTATGCTCTCTTTCCTCATCTGCCAATAGCAAAGACTCCAAGGACCAGAAGAGGGTGGAGCCACACAATAGAAAGGGCTTGGGGAACCCTGAATGATTATGTGAAAGCTTACCTGGTCAGGAACACCCACTTTGTATTGTGAGTGAATATTACTTTTTGTGTTAAGTCGCTGAGAATTTGGGGTTCATCCAGTTCAGCAGCCAGCCTTACTTATCCTCCGTGGTACACAGAGCAATACAATTAAGTGGTAACAGGTGGTACCATCAGAATGTGCTGGAGAAGCTCGTTAGGAGAGGCCACCAGGAGCTGGTGCTGTCAGGAAAGACCTTTTCCCATCTACAAGAGCTGCAAGTCAAATGGAGGGTGGGAGAAATCATTCTGGGTAGGGGCAGAGGCTCAGCGGCTGATGCTGATGGAGGACAGATGGAGAGCATTCTGTTCCTGCAGGTGGAAGATAGGACCAGCTTTTGCAGGTGCCCCTGTCATCTGCTGAAGGATCTGGGAACAAAAGGGTCAAGGGCTCCTCTTTCCTCAGTAGATCGTCAGCCCCTGATTTGAAATGACATTCAAAGCAGTTACAAGTGAAATGTATGTAATTCCTTTCCTCTGACAACATGCTTCACTGTGTTCTGTCTGTTTCATAATTATCTACTTTTAAGAGAATTTATGGAGGCTGAGGAATAGCTGAATACTTCTTTCTTTGAACTCCCAGATGTTCTGACCAGATTCCACCCTCCAGTCCATGTTCCCAGCCATTCACCAGATCTGTCTGGTAATTTTCTAATCCTCCCCGGGACATTCCTATTTCCTGCTGAGAAATAAGAAAACAACAATGCTTCCCTAAGGGTGGTGTGCTTGGGCCCGGAGGCCTGGAATCTCCATTTCAGGAAAAATGTTTACAAGGGTATAAAAGCTCTGAAAGGAAACAGCCTGTGATTCTCCTGGGAAAGAATATGAGACCCCATCATGAGGATTTGCCATAGAATTCCGCTTCATTCCTCATCAGGACAGGGCTGTCTAAGAAGTTCGTTTTGATTAAAAAATATATCAGAGCGGAAGTGTGTGTGTGCATGGGCATGTGAAACAGAATAAGACAGGCAAAAATAAAGTGGAGGAGATAAGTAGAGAGGTCAAAGGCAAACGCTCCTCTCTCCTTCCAAAAAGATCTCTTCAGGGTGATTGAAGTTTTTATTGTGGAAATATTCAAAATATTCAAAAATAGTGTAATAAACCACCAGGTACCCCTCATCCAACTTCAACAATTATCAACATTTTGTTAATCTTTTTCACTTACCTGCTCCTCTCCTTTCCTTGCACTAGAGCTGGGATTGGCCAAAACCATGGGCCAAATCCAACTTGCCTCCTCTTCTTGTAAAAAAAGTTCAAAAATATTCAAAAATAGTGTAATAAACCACCAGGTACCCCTCATCCAACTTCAACAATTATCAACATTTTGTTAATCTTTTTCACTTACCTGCTCCTCTCCTTTCCTTGCACTAGAGCTGGGATTGGCCAAAACCATGGGCCAAATCCAACTTGCCTCCTCTTCTCGTAAAAATTTTTATTGGAACACAGCCATGCCCATTAGTTTCTGTATTGTCTATACCTGCTTTTGCATCACACCAGCAAGGGTGAGTAGTTGTGACAGAAATCATGTGGGCCACATGCTTAAAATATTTGCTATCTGGCCTTTCACAGAAAAAATTTGCTGACCCTACGGTAAAGTATTTTAAAGCAAATACTAGTCAGCATATCATTTCATCTGTAAATGCTTCAATATGAACCTCTAACAGATAAGAGCTTTATTTAAGCCATATCTATAATAGAATTATCATATCTAACAAAATTAATAACTCCTTAATTTCACCTAATAACCAATCTGTGTTTAAACTCCTCGGTTATCTTAAAAAAAACGGCTTTTTACAGTTGGATTTTTCACATCATAATCTAAATAAGTTCACACACTGCATTTGGTTAATATGTCTCTTAAGTATCTTTTAATCCATTGTCAGTTTTCCCTTCCACCCCTCCCTTGTCTTCTTCACATTTATTTGTTGAAGAAACCAGACCATTTGTCCTATAAAATCCCCACTTTCCGGATATGACTGGTTATCCTCAATGCATCATTTAACATGAACACAGTACAGTTTTTTAAATAGGGAAGGCCTTTTTAAAAACAAAAATTGAAATATAGTTGAATTACAATGTTGCGTTAATTTCAGGTATACAGCTAAGTGATTCAGCTATCTATATATATAATATATACATATATATATCCTTTTCCAGATTCTTTTCCCTTGCAGATTATTACAAAATATTGAATATAGTTCCCTGTGCTATACAGTAGGTCCTTGTTGCTTATCTATTTTATATACAGTAGTATGTGTCTGTTAATCCCAAACTCCTAATTTATGCCTCCCCACACTTTCCCCTTTGGTAATCATAAGTTTGTTTTCCATGCCTGTGAATCTGTTTCTGTTTTGTATTTTTTTTTAATTTATTACTTATTTATTTTTGGCTGTGTTGGGTCTTCGTTGCTGCTCGTGGGCTTTCTCTATTTGCGGCGAGCGGGGTCTACTCCCGTTGCAGAGCACAGGTTCCAGACGCCCAGGCTCAGCGGCCATGGCTCACGGGCCTAGCCGCTCCGCGGCATGTGGGATCTTCCCGGACCGGGGCACGAACCCATGTCCCCTGCATCGGCAAGCGGACTCTCAACTACTGCACCACCAGGGAAGGCCCGGGGTCTACTCTTTGTTGCGGTGGGCAGGTGGGCTTCTCATTGTGGTGTCTTCTCTTGATGCTGAGCACCGGCTCTAGGCACACGAGCTTCAGTAGTTGTAGCACGTGGGCTCAGTAGTTGTGGCTCGTGGGCTCTAGTACACAGGCTCAGTAGTTGTGGCGCATGGGCTTAGTTGCTCTGTGGTGTGTGTGATCTTCCTAGACCAGGGCTCAAACCCATGTTCCCTGCATTGGCAGGCGGATTCTTAACCACTGCGCCACCAGGGAAGCCCCTCTGTTTCTGTTTTGTAAATAAGTTCATTTGTATCATTTTTTAAGATTCCACATATAAGTGATATCATATGATATTTGTCTTTTTCTGTGTGACTTACTTCACTTGGTATGATAATCCCTAGGTCCATCCATGTTGCTGCAAATGGCATTATTTCATTATTTTTCATGGCTGAGTAACATGACCACAGTGCATTTTTGTGTCAGGCTACGTGAGGTAGTAGAGCTTTTGGCCATCCTCTGGTTTCCAGACCTGTCTAGGCATCCCGGTCTGACCTCCAGCGGTGGAACCACTGCTTTGAGGGTAAGAGTGTGCCTCGTTCCTTCGGCAAATTCCATGTGTTCCTGGTGAAGCTGCTGTTTTAGTCCATTTGGGCTGCTATATGTATATGTATAGCCGATTCACTTTGTTATACAACAGAAACTAACACACCACTGTAAAGCAATTATACTCCAATAAAGATGTTAAGAAAAGAAAATATTAACACCATCATCAGATGGTGCTGGCTGGTAAAAAAAAAAAAAAAAAAAAAAAACACACAGAACCCACAGACTAGGTGGATTATAAACAACAGAAATTTATTCCTCATACTTCTGGAGGCTGGAAGTCCAGGATCAGGGTGCCACCATGGTCGTGTTTGGGTGAGAGCCCTCTTCCCTGTTCGTATCTGATGCCTTCTTGCTGTGTCCTCACGTGGTGGAAGCAGGCTAGGAATCTCTGTGGGATAGCTTTTATAAGGCACTGATCCCGTTTATGAGGGTTCCTTATTCATGACTTAAACACCTCCCAAAAGCCCCACTTCCTAATACCGTCATCTTTGGGGGTTAGGATGGGAACGTATGAATTTTGAGGAGACACAAACATTCAGACCATAGCAGCTGCCTGTCACAGCTCCCTGGCTTCCCCCTCACTACAGCCCAAGAGGTGGTCATGAGACCCAGCCCAGCCAATTAGAGCCCTTTCCTGGGAAGTTCTTTTCTTCCTTAGCGTTGCCAAACTGGCATGATCTCAGCCTAGAGCTACCTGTAGCCATGCTGAGCTTGGCCTAGTAACAAAGTCTGAATCACTAGAGGATGGTGAGGATCCTGATAACAGCAGTCACTTGATTCTGTCCCTACCCAACCCATGGACACATGTCTGAGACCTAAGGAGAGAGAGGGTTGGGAGTAAAAATGGAATTATTTTCGTAAAATCTCTGTAAAACTGTAGCTCAAGGGCAGCACAGTGAAGAGGAGAGAATCATCTTCCTGCCACTTCATCACAGCATCTCCCAGCTTTGGTCCAGTGAGTTCTTCAGAAGCAATACTTGGAAAGTAGGGGTGATGCCCTGTGGGAGACTTTGGTGCTTGGCCAGGGGCATATTTTCCTATGGGAGGGGGGAATAGCTAATTTACAGAACTGCAAGTCCAGGTCTTCGACAGAAGAGGCAAGAGAGCAGCAAAATCCAAGTATCCCTCTTGCTGTGTCTCCTTTTGTACTCATGGGCTGAGGTGGGAAACTCAGGTATACTTGCATAACTACAATAAAGCTGGGCCACCTCACCCTCAGTGTTTTAGTTATCTATTGCTGCAAAACAAATTACCCCAGAACTTAGAAATTTAAAAATAACAGTAAATGTTTACTATCTCACACAGGTCAAGAGTTTGGGAGTGGCTTACCTGAGTGGTTCTGGCCTGGGGATCTCTCATGAGGTTGCCGCAAGCTGTCAGCCAAGGCTATAGGCTCCACTTCTTGACAGTGGCTGGGGGATGCACTTCTAGGAAGTCTCACTCATGTGTTGGTTCTTGGTGGGGTGGGGGTGGAAGCTGGTTCTTGCCCACATGGACTTCCCCATAGGACTGCTTAGACATCCTCACAACATGGCAGCCGACTTACCTGAGGGTAAGTGATCCACAAAGTAGAAGCTACAACGTCTTTTAGGATATAACCTCCTATGGTCCACTCTTTCCTTTCTACAATATCCTACTGTTACACAGTTTATCCCTATTCGAAGTGGGAGGGAACAACACAAGAGCATGAATACCAGGAGA
The DNA here is from genome assembly GCF_003031525.2 of Neophocaena asiaeorientalis asiaeorientalis. Taxonomy (NCBI): domain Eukaryota; kingdom Metazoa; phylum Chordata; class Mammalia; order Artiodactyla; family Phocoenidae; genus Neophocaena; species Neophocaena asiaeorientalis. The sequence continues at coordinate 1,189,674 of NW_020173729.1, read as the reverse complement.
CAAGGCTCACCGGGGGCCTTCTTAGAAGATGGCTAGTGCAGCCAGTCTCAGTAAGGTACCATATTCAAAAGAAGTACCAGTTTCACATCCAAAAGCACTGAAAAGCAACTGGAGTCTTGACTGAAGTCTCTAGAAGAGGCAAGGAAGGAGGACTTACATTGCCCAGTGCCCAGCAAGGACTTACATTGCCCGGTGCCCAGCAAGGACTTACATTGCCCAGTGCCCAGCAAAAGTTCTAAAACTCCTCTTCACTCATCTATTTCCCCAAAGTTATCACTCATCACACCCAAATTTCTCTTCTTCCAAACTCACTCAAATCCTCACATCTCTCCTGTCACCTCCTCGCCACCTCAACTATGTAGCTTAAGTCAACTTCTCTCAATTCTCAGCTCTCCTCTTTACCTTGAAGCCCCAGGAACCAGGTAGGCAGCCACAAAGACTCTCGAGTGGGGTCCAGAGAGGAGGAAGAGGGAAGGCTGGGAAGAATGATACGTTAACATTTTGTGTCTGTATCACATTTATATCCTAAGTGCCTAATACAGTGCCTAGAACATAGTAGATGCTTGATGTGCAGGTGAATTAAAGGATGGTGGCATTTACAAATTCTAAATGAAAAGTATTTATTCAGTGATATTCAAAACTAATGCTATAGCAACAAATTTCCATATGGAACACAAAAATGACATAGTATTACCTGGTGTAAAAATGTTCATGATAGCACTTCCTGGTGGTGCAGTGGTTAGGAATCCACCTGCCAATGCAGGGGACATGGGTTCGAGCCCTGGTCTGGGAAGATCCCACATGCCGCAGAGCAACTAAGCCCGTGCACCACAACTACTGAAGCCCGCACGCTTAGAGCCCGTGCTCTGCAATAAGAGAAGCCACCTCAATGAGAAGCCCGCGCACTGCAACGAATAGTAGCCCCCGTTCGCTGCAACTAGAGAAAGCCTGCACACAGCAACAAAAACCCAAAGCAGCCAAAAATAAAAATAAATAAATGAATTTTTAAAAATGTTCATGATATGGTTATGAAATGTTGTTATTGATATTTTTCTATGTATGTATTTTTTGGGGTTCTCCTCTGAAAAATCCTCTTGAAATCAGAATATATGTTTTTTTCATCTTTATGTCCCCCAAAGCTGGCAATGCCTGGTTTGGAGTTGTCAGGAGTTTTGTCAATAACTTGTTTAACACTTACAATGTATACCAGACATTTTTCCAGAACCAATACATGTATTAACTCAATTAATTTTCATAGTTACCTAGTGAGGTAGGTTATATTTTTATCATCCCCATTTTTCAGATGAGAAAAATGAGATACAAAGAGGTTAGGTAACTTTCTGGAGGACAAAGGCAAGAGCTGGGATGTGGACCAGGGCAGTCTCGTTCTAGAGTCTGCAACCACCCTCCCTACCACATCTACAGGGTTTGTGGAATCATTAAAGTCGAGTGACGAGATCAGTCAGACCTCTTCCAGGAAAGCCTGTACACTTTCATCAGACACATCTAGAAAAACACTGAGGAAGTCCTGGAAACCACTAGTGTGCTTTAAGGTGACTTATGGACAGAAGAGGAAGTTGCAATGCCTCTGAGGGTGGGTGGTTTAGAGAAGGATGAAATATGTCCAAAAAAAAACCCAAAACAAAACAAAAAAAGCAATGAACACACAGAGGATTTTTTAGGGCTATGAAGATACTCTGCATGATACTATAATGGTGAATACACGTTATTATACATTTGTCCAAACCCATAGGATGTGCAACACCAACGGACTTTGTGTAATTATGTTGTGTCAATGTGGGTTTAACACTGGTAACAAATACACCGCTCTGGTGGGGAGCTGTTGATAATGGGGGAGGCTATGCATTAGTGGGGGCAGGAGGTATATGGGAACTCTCTGTACCATCCTTTCAATTTGGCTGTGAACCTAAAACTGCCCTTAAAAATAAAATAAAATAAAAAAAACATGATCAGCAGAAAAAAATCAATGAATACGAATAAAGCCAAGCAGCTGCGTTCATGTTAACACCAAAACGGAAACCCAGGTGGGGCAGGAGCCTTTTGATCGGTGGCCCTGGTCAGCCGTGATGGAGAGCTGGGCAAGGATTTGGCAGACGCAGGGTCCATCACAAGCTGTAACAGCTCTGGTCATCACAAACCTCTGGTATTTTGAATTCGTGTTCGGTCTCATACAGATATTAATGTTTGAGCAAAATTTTAGAAATCACCACAGAAACCAGGAAGCAACTCTCTTATTTGGAAAACCAGCTAATGGAAAGTTTTATAAAATAAGAAAGAAGCTTAGGCTTCAGCAGTGGGATTCGTGGCATCTCTCCCATGTTACACAGTTAATGTCCACAAATAATGTCTCATTTGGTACCACATAATAATTTTAGCCTTCAGAATTGGAAACTGCATAACTATTGGAGAAGTTTAAAAAGAATGAGAACATAATGATTTCCCAGATAAATAAAGACTTTGCACAGCTGAAGCAAAAGGAAGCAGACTTATGGAAATGAGAGGCGGTGTGGCACCAGGGAAGGGCTAGGCTGGCATCAGGACACATGGGTTTGAATTTCAGTTCTGCTATTTACTCACTCAGTGTCTTTCCACGGGGCACTTAACCTCCCTGAGTCTTACTTTCCTCATCTGGAAGTTGAGAGGGTTGCCCTAGATAATCCTTAAGGACCTGCCCAGCCAGAAGTCTGAATCCACAAGAAACATGGTGCAGTGAAGGTCATGGCATTAGTTTCCATGTGGTTCACATACATAGTGAAGCCCACATGAAGTGTTCAGTTTGGAGAGGCAGCTTGCACACTCGGCGACGTGGAATCATCTGCAAAGGAAGTGGCCTTTTGATGGGCTCCACAGCATGCCACTTCTGGGTATATATCCCAAAGAACGGCAGGCAGAGGCTTGAAAGATATTTGCACACCCATATTCATAGCAGCGTTATTAATAATGGCCAAAAGGTGGAGGCAACCGAAAACAGATGAATGGAGAAACAAAATGTGACCATATATATATACACACACATATATATATGTGATTCAGCCATAAAAAGGAATGAAATTTTGATATATGCTAAAACTCAGATGAGACGAAAGCATTACACCAGAAAAAATAATCCAGACACAAAAGGGCAAATATTGTATGATTCCACTTATATGAGGTACCGAAGACAGGCTAATTCATAGACAGAAAGTAGAGTAGAGGTTACCAGTGGCTGGGGGGAAGAAAGAAGTGGGATTTATAGTTTAATAGATATAGAGTTTTTGTTGGAGACAATGAGCAGTGGTAGGTATGGCCAGTCCTGATGTCTGAGTGATTCCCTGGGCCCAGCAAAGGGACCTAGTTTCTGGAGCCTTGAAGACAAAGGGTAACACCCCAGAATATGGTCTCATTTTCCACTCCATCTTCACTGGCCAAGCAGCTGCCGAGAACAAAGGCCGCATCTCCTGATACCTGGCAAAGAAATGCGGTATTGCCTCATGAATTGGTGCCCACGAGTGTATTTGGGGAAGAGCTTCAAGAACAAGTGGAGGAGCAGCTGTCTTTCTATGAGACTGGAGAGAGTCCACGAAAGAAACTGGATACCGTGAAGGAAGCAATGGTTCAGGCAGAGGGAGCAGCTGCTGAGATGACTAGAGAGCTAGGCAGGAGAAGAAATGCTTGGAGAAGGCAGGGACGACTGGCTGCCATGGCCCTGGCATCTTCAGAAAACAGTAGTGGTATCCAGGGGGAGTGTGAGGGGACAAGTGAAAGACACAAAAAGAAGACAAAGCAAAAGCCCAGAAGGCTCCTCAGGAGGACGAGATGGAACATACATCTGTCTCTTTCTCCAAACCCAAGAAAAAGAAATCTTTTTTCAAGGAGGAGCTGCTCAGGAGTGATCTTGAAGAGACAGCTGGCAGTGGAAGTCTTCCCAGTGAGCGACCCTGAAGAGTCAGGAAACAAGAGTGCCCCCAAGAAAAAGAGGACATTCTCTTCCAGGGAGGAGCCACTCAACTGCTGAAAAGGCTGCTGGCAGCAAGGGCAGCATCTCCAAGAAAAAGAAAACGTTCCAGAAGCTATCGCAGGGAGGTGAGGATGGACATTTCCCTGCTGGGGCATAACCCATGGCGGTATCTCCCAACCCATCCCCTATATCCCAATAAAAACAAATTCACAAGAGTGAAAAAAGAAGAAGTTTTAGATATATATAGTGATGATGGTTACACAACCTTGAGAATGTATTTAATGCTACTGAATTGTATGCTTACAAACTTTTCAAAAGAGGGACTTCCCTGGTGGTCCAGTGGCTAAGACTCCATGCTCCCAATGCAGGGCGACCCGGGTTTGATCCCTGGTCAGGGAACTAGATCCCACATGCAGCAACTAAGAGTTCACGTGTCGCAACTAAGACCCGGCTCGGCCAAACAAATAAAAAACACCAAAGAAATAAAAGCAAAACCAAAAGAGCCCCACAAATGTTTAAAAAGATAAATACTGTGCTATGTATTGGGTTGGCCAAAAAGTTCGTTCGGATTTTTCCATAAGATGGTAGAGAAAACCCAACGAACTTTTGGCCAACCCAATATATTTTACCACAATAAAAATAAATGTTTTAAGTGAGTGCTCTGTGTGCTTCTGTTAAAAACATTTTTTTTGCATGTAAATTGGCTCTCTGTAAAGTGCAAGAGAAAGGTGAGAACATGGAAAGGGTGCTAGCTGCTTAGTATCGTAATCCGACTGGAAAGCATGATGACTGAAATGTTTATGTGTGTGCCAGCGCTTGTGTGGGTTTGGGAAGATGTGAGGAGGAACCAGATTTAAGAAAGGCATGGATTTAAGAGAAAGTCAGAAAGGCAAGAGGGAGCCAAAGACTGAATGCAGGGAGCAAATTTTCCAACAGGATTGCTGTCTCCAGACTCCCCAAATCACACAGAGGCCCAGTTTGCTCCTGACTCAGCAGCTGTGGCTGAGTGAAAGTTTGTCTGTAATCCTTCTCCAAGGGAAGCTTCATGCCTATTCTTCCAGAGCTCTTCTGCTTTTATCAGCTAAGTCAGGTTTTCAGATGGGCACATTTCCTTCCACAGGTAACAGAGTCTGAACAGAATCGGGAGGTGACCTCCCTTCTCTGCTTAGGGCCACCATTGCTCACCTATGCTCTGTGACTTAGCTCCCACTCTGTAATACACAGCTCACACTCACTATTACCTTCAAGAGCAGGAATTCCTTAACTGTGCATAACGCTCGATAGTTTAGAGAACACTCTGGAAGCCTGCCCCCGAGAACATCAGCTTCTTGGAGGCACGCGTTCTTTTCTGTTTTGTTCTCTGCTGCATTCCCAGCCCAAGAAACAATGGGGTCACACAGCAGATGCACCACCAACAGCGCCTGAATATGTGATGAGGGAGGGTCTCAGGGCAATGCTGGGACGTATTTTCTCCAGATGAGAAAACGGAGAAACAGCAAGACTGAGTAACTGACCCAACGATCTGGGTTTCACACAGGTGTTTTGGCTCCAAGTCTAGTGAATAAGAAGTACATCAAAATAAATGTATGTTTTTATTTATTTATTTTTAATTTTTTAAATTGAAGTATAGTTGATTTACAATGTTGTATTAGTTTCAGGTGTACAGCAAAGTGGCTCAGTTATACATTCATATATGTATATATATTTTTTTCCAGATTCTTTTCCCTTACAGTTTATTACAAAATAGTGAGTAGAGTACCCTGTGCTATACAGTAGGTCCTTGTTGGTTGTCTATTTTATATACAGTGGCGTGTATATGTTAATCCCAAACTCCTGATTTATCCCTCCCTAACCCTTTCCCCTTTGGTAACCATAAGTTCGTTTTCTATGTCTATGGGTCTATTTCTGTTTTGTATGTACGTTTACTTGTATCATTATTTTGGGGGGGAGGGCTGCGTTGGGTCTTTGTTGCTGTGCGCAGCCTTCTCTAGTTGCAGCAAACGGTTGCTACTCTTCGTTGCGGTGCGTGGGTTTCTAATTGCGGTGGCTTCTCTTTGTTGTGGAGCACGGGCTCTAGGTGCCCAGCTTCAGTAGTTGTGGCTCACGGGCTCTAGAGCACAGGCTCAGTAGTTGTGGCACACAGGCTTAGTTGCTCCACAGCATGTGGGATCTTCCCGGACCAGGGCTCGAACCTGTGTTCCCTGCATTGGCAGGCGGATTCTTAACCACTGCGCCGCCAGGGAAGTCCCTGTATCAATTTCTTTTTAGATTCCATATATAAACAATATCATATGATATTTGTCTTTCTCTGGCTTACTTCACTTAGTATGATAATTTCTAAGTCCCTCCATGCTGCTGCAAATGGCATAATTTCATTCCTTTTTATGGCTGAGTAGTATCCTGGAAATTTCTAAATATATAAATATATGTGTGTGGGTGTATATATATATCTCACATCTTCTTTATCCATTCATCTGTCAATGGACATTTAGGCTGCTTCTGTGTCTTGGCTATTGTAAATAGTGCTGTTATGAACATTGGAGTGCATGTATCTTTTTGAATTATGGTTTTCTCCTAAATATATGTTTTTAAATGCTCATGAAGGTGCATGAAGCAAATACTTTGAGTCCTTTGGATGACGCTGTTTTCTCCCATTATTCTCCTCCCTCCCATTTTTCCTTGCTTCCTGTTTTCCTTCCCCCTATTATATCAGCTTCATTCTTATTCTTACCCAGCATCCAGCTCTTGTCTCTTCCAACTGTGTGAGAATACCTCGTGGGGCCTTACCCTCCTCTCCAAATGGCTTGTTGGAGAACTCCTTTCAACCACTCACGTTCCTGCCCGAGGAGGAGTGGAGTCCTGGCCAACACAACCTGCTCTGTCCTAATAGCTTCCCAGCAATTCTGTTGCTCCCCTTAGAGAGCAGGTCTGGTCTCTGCCCGGCTGGCCCACTGGTCAGAGTAATTACAGCATTTGTTGTGTGGGGCAGAATTCCAGGCTCTTGCAGTCTTTCTTCTCATATAGGACTCCAAGTCCTTAGTAAAAATCCCTGTGTGTTTACCAGTAACAGGACAAATTGATGTCATATGCCTCCTAATACAATGCTCTGAAAAGAGCACAGCATCCTTTTTGTGGTATTCCTGCCTCAAATACATAAATCATGAGGAAGCATCAGACAAACACAAATTGAGGGGCATGCCCTAACAAGACTGGCCTGTGCTCCTCAAAAATGTCAAGGTCGTGAAAGACATGGAAAGCTTGAGGAGCTGTCCTAGATTGAAAGAGACTAAAGGGACATGGCAAGTGAATGCAACCATGATTCTAAATAGGGTCTGTGGAGTAGATGGTATTTTTTTTCTTTAATAAATTTATTTATTTTATTTATTTTTTCATTTTTGGCTGTGCTGGGTCTTCACTGCTGCGCATGGGCCCTCTCCAGTTGCAGGGAGCGGGGAACACTCCTCGTTGGGTGCGCAGGCCTCTCATTGGGGTGGTCTCTCTTTCTGCAGTGCCCAGGCTCCAGGCATGCAGGCTTCAGCAGTTGTGGCTCACAGGCTCCAGAGCGCAGGCTCAACAGCTGTGGCGCATGGACCCAGCTGCTCCGCGGCATGTGGGATCTTCCCGGACCGGGGCTCGAACCCGTGTCCCCTGCATTGGCAGGCGGACTCTCAACCACTGTGCTACCAGGGAGGTCCTAGATGGTATTCTTGAATCGGTGTCAATTTCCTGATTGTCATGGTTGTACTGTGGTTATGTTGGAGTGTGTCCTTGAACTTGGGAAACATACACTCAAGTAATTAAGTGGAGAACAATTGCTCTGCCTCTGAAAGCAGGATAACAGCAAAGTGGGTGGGAGGATGGATTTTAAAATCCAACATACCTGGGCTTCCCTGGTGGCGCATTGGTTGAGAGTCCGCCTGCTGATGCAGGGGACACGGGTTCGTGCCCCGGTCCAGGAAGATCCCACATGCCGCGGAGCAGCTGGGTCCGTGAGCGACGGCCGCTGAGCCTGCGCGTCCGGAGCCTGTGCTCCGCAACGGGAGAGGCCACAACGGTGAGAGGCCCGAGTACCGAAAAAAAAAAAAAAAAAATCCAACATACCTGACCTCCATCACAGGCCAAGTCTCAGTTTCTTCATTTGTAAAGTGGAACTAATACTATACTTACTTCAGAGCATATTTTAAGAATTCTATGAGATAATGTTGGTAAAGAGCTTACCCTGATACGTGGCACTAGGAAGCCCTCCATAAACTCTAGCTATCTTTATTGCCTGTACATGTTTCAAGGGGATGATGAACTGTCATTGCACTAAACACTGGCTTTCCAGCTCTGTGGCTGGGACTCTCCCGGGTTCCCTCCTGGCTGCTCTGCTTTGAGACCATGTCACCGTCATCATAGGCATTGTTGTCTTTGGGACCAGCCACTAGTTGGAATTATTTTCTGAGGCCTGAATTCAGTTTCCCAAGTTAAAGTGTTGAAGACTGAAGGAAATCTCTGGCACAGAGCCCTTGCTTCACAATCAGGGTTTCCTGTTCCTTGTGGCAACATGCTGGGGCGGGCTTCTATCTCTTCCTGAACAGCCTGGGGCTTGATTGAATTTCCTCTCGGCCTCCAGAGGGCATGACTCTGGATCCGGAGGTGGTCCATCCAAATCTCCTCATTTCAGAAGTTCTGGAAAGCAGCCAGGTAATCCAGCCAGTGTCCCTTAAATGTAGGCAGGTGGGGATTGAAGGTGCATGTGGGTGGCCAGACCCTGAGGGTCAGGTGTGTAGCTGCTGGGAGGGGAAGTGGCCTCTCTCTAAGCCAGACATCGGAGGGTGTGGTTTGGGCCCTACTCTGCCTCGTTGCTTAAAGCACCTGTTCCGGAAGTCACTGGGGGTGGGGGTGTCCATCGATTAGGGAGGGTGTGCTCAGCTTTCACAGATTTGATAGCAAAGCCTTCCTTGCAATTTTAATCTTCACCCTCTTTAGAGACCCTATCCATCTTGGTCTTTCAAGTATTGAATTGTTTAGATTAAAATTTTGAACTAAGTCTTGAAGCAAATATATTTATTTATTATCTCACGATTTCTGATGGTTAGGAATTCAGACCACAGTGAGGATGACTGTTCTCTGCCCCATGATATCAAGGGCTTCAGATGGCAGATTTTGATTAAGGATGGCGGTTGGAGTCATTCAAAGGCGCCTTCACTCACATGTCTGATGATTGACACTGGTTGCCCGCTGGGAACCTTACTGAGGCTATTGGTGGGCTTCCTCACAACATGGTGGCTCCTTTCCAAAAGCAAGTACCCAGAGAAAAAGGGAGAGCAAGGTGAAGGCTGCATTGCCTTTTATGACCTGCTGTGTTAGTCAGAGTACTTGAGAGAAAAAAACAAAACAAAACAGTAGGAGAGATATATATACAATTGACCCCTGAACAACATGGGTTTGAACTGCAAGGGTCCAAGGATTTATACAAGGATTTTTTTCAAGAGTAAATACTACCGTACTACACCATCCTCAGTTGATTGAATCCTTGGATGTGGAACCGTGGATACAGAGGAACTGCAGATTTTCAACTATGTGGAGGATCATCACCCCTAATCCTTGCATTGTTCAAGGGTCAACTGTATATAATATTTATTTTTAGAAATAGGTTCATGTGATTATGGAGGCTGCAAGTCCAAATCTGCAAAATGGGCCAGTAGACTGGAGACCCAGAGAAGAGCCAATGCCATGGTTCAAGGCCAAAAGTCGTCTGCTGCAGAATTCCCCCTTGCTTGGAGGAGGTCAGCCTTTTGTTCTATTCAAGCCTTCAACTGATTGGATGAGGCCCACCCATGGAGGGCAATCTGCTTTACTCAAAGTCTACAGACTTAAATGTTAATCTCATCCCCCAAAAATCCTCACAGAAACATCCATAATAGTGTTTGACCAAATATCTGGGCACTGTTGCTCAGCCAATTTGACACACAGAATTAACCATTACACCTAGTTTCAGAACTCACATAGCATACTTCTACCACATTCTGTTGGTCAAGGCAGTTACAAAGGTCTAGCCAATTACAAGGGAAGGGAACATCGAACACCCCTCCGCTGCCAGCTCAACAGAGTAATAGCAATGTCATGCTGTAAAAAGCATATGCATGTGGCATGTGGTATACATTGGTGTGGCATCTTTGGAAAATACGATGTAACAAATGCCCAACTGTGATGTAAGGGAAAAGGAAACCAATTTATAATAAAATATTATGTCTTTCAAAATGTAAATTCCCAGTTGTGGCTGCACTCAGAGTTATAGTGGAGAAGTCAGGTGTCCTGCACCTGTACACAGCATGACATTGAATGTGAGCACCACAGTTACAGACTGCTACAGGTATGTCCCATGGGAAACTCAAAAAACATGAGTGGAGCTGCTGTGGGTGGTGTGATTTTCCAAAATGGCGAATGCTCTAAAATTCTACACAAGGCAAAATGCAATTTTCCCTCTGTTTACATGGTAGTTGTATTCCTGGGGCAGGGGGGTGGGTGGTGGGAAATTTAGGCATATAAAAGTTTGCAAAAATCACATTGTGTTTATATGTAGAGTGGGGTTAGGTTTCAAGGCTCAAGGCACTATAAATAGATTGTTTTGCCTATAGGAATGTGTCAGGGAACACTCAGACATCATGGGGGATATAAGACAATTCCTGTAGAACCTTCCAGCACATTGCAGGAGGACTTCTGGCCTCCCTGATCTTTCCCTACTAAAAGTCAATAGTGCCCTCTCCAGCACTGAGACCACCAAAAACAGCCGCTACGCCTTTTTAAAACTCCTCCTGGAGGGCAATAGCAACCCTAGTGAGAAGCAGTGCTATAAAGGAAAGGAACAGAGAAATTCCAAAGATTCCTGTGGAGAAAGTCTGGGGAGTATAGAAATGAATCAACCAGTGACAAAATGAAGGATGGAAGGCAAAAAGCCTCATGCCACATCTGATAGGTAAGACTACCCTGTGTGTGTGTGTATGTGAGTGTGGGTGGGTGGAAGGATCCCAACCCACCCCAGAGACCACAGTAGAGGCCCCACCCTGCTCCTCCAGGGATCCAGCACCATCCAGGTTCAGCCAGAAGAGAGTCCTTTTCTACATGTCCACTGTCGTCTGCATTAAGGGACCCTAAGCTTGTAGGACGTTTCCCACACTTGGAGTGAAGCAAGGGAAAAAGGAACTGAATGGCCAACAGTGTTCTCTTTTTGATCACTACACCCCAATAGTTGGGTCTCTCCTTGGTTAGGGATGAAAGAGAAACCTTAGGCCTTGCTGGGACTATTTGATAAAAACAAGAAACTTCAAAGCATCCTCATTTTTTTTTTTTTTAACAAACAAAGCATCATTCAGGAACCCCTATGTTATACCTAGTGTATCTTTTAAACTCCTACCCCTGGGCCTTTGCACCTGTCATGTGCCCTGTTGCAAAGGCATCTTCCCTTCTGGAAGCCCATGTAAAGCCTGTTTATCCCCAGTCTCACTTCCTTCATGAAGCCTGTGTTTCCCAATCCAACCCAAGGAGACCTCTTGTCCTCCCCCACATCACTCTGTCTCTTATGGACCTGTCAGACTCACATGTGCTGCATGCATCTTTCATTAGGCTCTTCTCTCTCACTGGATACTTTCTTAAGGACAGAACTGAGGCTGATGCCCCTGTTTCTTTGTATCTCCCCAGAGCACCTAACCCAGTGCCTGATCAAAGTGCAATGAAACTTTATAAATCCTGCCACTTGAAACATGGTGGCTTTAACCTCCTGAGGTCAAACTAAACTTTCACATCCCTGGGAATTAATTGCTGACATTTTCAGAGCTTCCCATCTTCCTGTGAGGCTGAACTTTAATGGCTACTTGAAACAATAGGGCATTGATTTTGTTTAAGTGGCTGTTGAGAAGGGCTGCAGGGAAGGGAAAGCTGCAAAGGTCTGAGTCGGGAAGGCAGGGGCAGCTGAGGAAGGGAGTAAATTGCCTTTGGCCTTTAAGAGGTGTAGCCCTGAGTCCCTCTCAGTGAGGGAAGGCAGCGTGAGAGTCTCTTCAATCATCATCCTCAAACTTTACAACCTGTTCTCTTGTCACACTTCATGTCTAAATAGTCCTGTAAGTCATTTCAGACACTCCCAGAGCCCCTGTATGGAGCTTCTCTGCCCCCAAACGGCGAGAATTTTCAGAAACCCACCGAAGTATAAGAACTTCTTCATTTTAGTTTTCAGTTGATTGGGAGGTTTTTTGGTATCACAGGTTCTGGATTTGCTGTTTCTGGAGTGCCTGTGTTCTTGTCCTGTGACCTCATTCAATCCTCAGTTCAAGCCTCCCTGCATTACAGCTCATAGCAGCCTGAACTTCCCCTTCTTAGCATTTGTACAAGTGTGCTGAAAACTGTTTTTTAATGATCTGTTTAATGCCTCCTTCTCCTGCTGAGCTGCATGCCCCATGAGGGCAAGTGGCCAGGACTTTCAGGTCCACCTCTGTGCTGTTTGTTCCTGGCACAGAGCGTAGTGGGGCTCGGTTAATATGCATTGGGTGGGGAAAGAATCTGGCAGTTCCTCAAAAAGTTAAACACGAGTTGCGATACGACGCATCAATTCCACTCCTAGGTATTTACCCAAGAGAATTGAAAACACGTGTCCACACAGAAACTTGTATACAAATGTTCATAAAGGCGATATTCATAATAGCCCAAACGTGGAAATACCCAAATGTCCATCATGCACACATGAATAGAACGTGGTCCATCCATACCATGGAATATCATCCAACCATAAAAAACAATGAAGGGGCTTCCCTGGTGGCGCAGTGGTTGAGAGTCCGCCTGCCGATGCAGGGGATGCGGGTTCATATGCCGGGGAAGATCCCACATGCCGCGGAGCGGCTGGGCCCGTGAGCCATGGCCGCTGAGCCTGCGCGTCCCGAGCCTGTGCTCCGCAACGGGAGAGGCCACAACAGTGAGAGGCCCGCGTACCGCAAAAAAAAAAAAAAAAAAAAAAAAAAAAGCAATGAAGTACTGTTACAACCTTGAAAACATTATGCTAAGTGAAATAAGCCAAACACAAAAGGCCACATATTATATGAATTCACTTGTATGAAATGTCCAGAATAGGCAAATCCATAAAGACAGAAGGTAGATTAATGGCTGCTAGGGGCTGGGGGAGGAGGTAATGGGCAGAGACTTCGCATGAGGTTTCTTTTTGTCATGATGGAAATCCTTCGGAATTAGAGAGGGTGATAGTTGCACAGTACAGGAAATATACTAAAAAACATTGAATTGTAAACTTTAAAGTGGTGATTTCATGTTTTTTATGTTGTGTGAATTATATCCCAATTTTTAAAAATACTGCCTTAAAATAGACATATTTATTTATTTATTTATTTTGGCCACACCTTGAGGGACCTTAGTTCCCCAACAAGGGATCCAACCCATGCCCCCTGCGACGGAAGCGCAGAGTCCTAACCATTGCACCGCCAGGGAAGTCCCAATATACATATGTATTGAGTGAACAGTTCATCCCTGAAACAAACTCAAGGGGCTCTGGATCAACTGTAAGCCTTTCTGGACTTTCCTGCTGGCTGTGGTTCCTAAGAAAAGTTGGTCTCTAAAGGATGAGATGTTGGCACTCTGTGTGAGAAAAGGGTATGGCCATGGTTTATCTGTGTGCATTGGCTGCCAGCACTCTTGTTGGATATGGTCCATCACTGACATTTTTATTAACTTCAAGAGAGGAAGTTGGAGAGGGAGGCTTCCACCCTTTTTTCTTGTAACTGATTTCCTAGGTGTGTCAGATGAACAAAAACATCCTTGATATCGAGGCCAAGTACATCAGCTCCAGCACAGGGGGACAGGGGCCGGTGGCAAATACTCCAGTTAGACTTTGGATGTATTTTATTGCAGGCTTTGGAAGTTTACGTAAGAGGTGAGAGAAAACCAGTTGGTGCCATGTGAGGTCATGGTTTAGAGCTGTCACGAATCCAGAGAAATGTGCTATGTCTGTAGTTCAAACCCTGACGGAGTGGGTATAAGGAGAGGGACAGACATTCCACGTGTGAATATACTCAGGGGCCCTTCAGTTTGGATGAACAAGGGAAATTTTCAGGGTTTGTTCTTGCAGATGGATTTCCTCTGAATGAGAAGGCGGGACGGATCCTCTACCAGGTTATTCCTTCTTATCGAGAAGCAAAAACATCCTGAGAAAAATCAATTTGGAAAAGGGAAAAAACATTTTTGCAGGAGAGACACAGGAATTCTTTGCTCTCAACAGGCCCTGACCAGGGCCTCTTAGAGGTCGAGACTGACCTGCAGTTATGTGCTTTTTTAAAGGTTCCTAGTATATTAAAATGTGAAGAAATGCCCCCCTCAAAAGGTTGCTGAGAACTGCGGTATATTTTATTATTTATTTATTTATTTATTTATTTATTTATTTATTGGCTGCGTTGGGTCTTCTGTTGCTGCGCACGGGCTTTCTCTAATTGCAGTGAGCGGGGGCTACTCTTCGTTGCGGTGCGAGGGCTTCTCATTGCGGTGGCTTCTCTTGTTGCAGAGCACAGGCTCTAGGCACGCAGGCTTCAGTAGTTGTGGCACATGGGCTTCAGTAGTTGTGGCTCACGGGTTCAAGAGCACAGGCTCAGTAGTTGTGGCATGCGGGCTTAGTTGCTCCACAGCATGTGGGATCTTCCCGGACCAGGGCTCGAACCCATGTCCCCTGCATTGGCAGGAGGATTCTTAACCACTGCGCCACCAGGGAAGCCCTGCGGTATATTTTAAATGTTTACATTTGACAGATTAATACTTTTACCACAGAAAAATAGAATAAAAGTAATTATGCTTTTGCAAGATAATGCCAGGACATATTTTAAATATATGACATGAAGTGCTCTATAGGCAGTGATGGAACTCGGATTTAGAGTTTTACCCCGAATGTCAACTTCTCTCAACCCTGTCATCTAGAGATAACATCCAAAGCCAGAGTAGGGGGCCCTTTGTGAATCGTGAGACCACAGCCCAGTGCCCTCTATACTCCACCCTCACCCCTAAATAGGCCCCGTGGGCCCCAGCAGCTACTGCAGTTCACTTGGGTTGGGGTGACATGGTGCATACTCAAAAGCTGTGTTTGTGCTGAAGCCAGTTCTTATTACGACCTTTCTCTTCAGTCAATAAGCGGTTTGCTCTTAAGACCTTAGTATTCTTTCTGGTCAATTCCATATGCTTGTTTGCTGCTGCCCTGCAGTGCCTGGGATTTTGTGGATTTTATTTTTGCTTAATTTTAGTCAAAAGCAGTAGCTTATTACAAGGGCAAAGGCAATAATTGTTCATTTTCCAACTATGAACAACCAAGTGTCAAGCACGGTCACACTCCAGCCCCTCTAGGTCTCACTTGTGGACCCGGCTCCTGTGAAGGACGTGTTTGAGGCCTCAGTCTACTCTGGACTCCTCATGCATCTCTTTTCCTGAAGCCTCAAACCCAGATGGCCACAGCCGCCAGTGACTTGGTAGTGGCACTGTGAGCCCAAGGACCCACTGGGGACTCACCTGGAGAAATTTGGGAAAGGGAATTTGGCTTCATTAGAACATCTTTAAACAGGGTGGCGGGGCGGGGGTTGGAATTCCCTGGTGATCCAATGGTTAGAACTCGGCACTTTCACTGCCGGGGCCCGGATTTGATCTCTGGTCAGGGAACTAAGATCCCACAAGCCGTGTGGCATGCCCGCCACCCCCCCAAAAAAACATTGAGGGGACACATGGCATTTCGGATCATTGAAGAGGGCAAGCTCCCTGAAGGAGTCGCTTGGATACTAAATCTCTGTGTGGGGTACCAGTTGTGAACTACCTTGCCATTCCCCAGTTGTGGCAGTCAGGGAACATTCCAGAACACCTATCATGTACCAGGTATGAATCAAACACTTGTCATGGCATCATCTCTTTTTATCTTCACCACAATCCAACGATATCGGTACTATTCTCATGCCCATTTTACAGATGAGGAAACCAAGGGTAGAATGGCTAAGCAACTTGCCCCAAATCACACAGCTAATGAGTAGCAGAGCTAGGGTATGAAGACTGCTCCGTCTCACTCCAGAGGTCAGGATCTCAGAAACTCTATTTCCGGGTTTCTAGAGAACTTTCCTTTTCCAAACCAACTTTATGTTCTCCAGGGCCTTTGTGTGAACAGAGAGCCAACTTTACACCCCACAGGGCAGTGAAAAGGAGGATCCTGCAGCTTGGCTGTGAATTCAAACAACAAGGACACACGAAGCTCTGAACCTCGGGAGGAGGGAGACCACAAGCCTCTCTGGGAAGAGTTGTGAGCAGGAAGAGGTGTCTGTGCCCTGTGGAGACCAGCCTCCTAAGCAGCTCACCCAAGGTTTCCTCTCAACAGAGACAGAAAGAGATTCAGGAGTCTTGCAGCAGGAAGGAAACTTGATGACTATTCACCCTCTCCTGTTCCTCAGAGGGAAACAGATCTGGAAGATTAAGTAAAGCACACCCTTTCTGCAAGCACAACCTGGGTCTCCTGGCTCCCACATGATTTAGAAGGTGGGCCACTTTCTACAGTAGGAAGCCCAGGGCCTGAGAGGTGATGTAACTGACCATGACAGGGACCCAGCCTCGAGCCCCTTGAGGTCTGCCACCTGCTAAAGTAACGGTGGACTGTGGATGGGGGGAGGTCTTCAACTCCTTTTAGGATGAATGAATCATATGCATTTTTGTGAGAATAAGAATTATCTGGGGGCACATGTTAAAAATGACTCCAATCTGACTGCAGGTCTTGCCC
This sequence comes from Neophocaena asiaeorientalis asiaeorientalis, assembly GCF_003031525.2. Classification (NCBI taxonomy): domain Eukaryota; kingdom Metazoa; phylum Chordata; class Mammalia; order Artiodactyla; family Phocoenidae; genus Neophocaena; species Neophocaena asiaeorientalis. The sequence goes on along the minus strand of NW_020173729.1, from coordinate 1,172,947 downwards.
TTGATATACTGTTCTCACTGCTGATCCATAAAGTCTCCAGTCTATTATCACCAACTTTTCATGGACTAAATGGTGCTCTTTTTAGATATGTTTCCTGCAGGTCCGGACCTGTCTGGATTTTGAGCACACTTTTTACCCACTGCCTTCTTGCCTTTATTTTCTATGGTGTAGGCTGTGTCCTCTAGGGGGCAGAAATGAGCCACTTGTTCTTTGGGACTGGGCCTAGAGATGTCTCAGAACTTTAAGGAGAAAGTAAAAATACCCAAAGATGTTTAGAAAGGAAGCAGATCATGCACATGCTTTTCTCACTAGATTGAAGTGTGATCTAGAGTCCTCTAAGAGACAGAATACTGGTAGGAACTCAGGCTCTGAATTCAAACAGACTCAAGTTCATGGATCTAACGTACTACACCATGACTACAATTCACAATACTGTACTGTGTATTTGAAATTTGCCAAGAGAGTAGATCTTAAGTGTTCTCAACACACACACACACACACACACACACACACGCACAAGGGAACTATGTGAGGTGATGGATGCATTAACTAACCTTATTGTGGTAATTATTTCATTATATATATGAATATCAAATAATTCACTGAACACCTTAAATTTCCAGTGTTATTTGTCAATTATATCTCACTAAAGCACAAAAAAAAGAAGAAAAAACACAAAAAACAAAAGACCAGACCCAAGTTTACATCCAGTGGTCAGCCATCTACTGTCTTTGTAACCACAGCAGGCTATTCAAATTCATCAAGCCTCAGTTTCCTGTTTTGTAAAATAGGAATAATAATAATACCTTCTCAATAAGATTGTTGTGAGCTTTATATCGCAATTGCTAAAAAAAGTTTGCTTTCATTATTACCTCAACTGTTACTTCTGCTTTCTTACCAGCATATGATTTTTAAGTCTGAAGGGAAGGTGAAACCCACTTTCTTCAATAGTTGGCTAAAGCTCTCTAAGGAGGCATTCAGTCCATTCTTTTCCAGGCTCTGTGCTAGGATGACATTTTCACATCCTGGAAACCAATAATATGAACAACACAGAGGCCACACTGGACAGAAGGAAACGTGTTGGCTTCCTCAATAAAATCAAACCCGCTTCCTCCAAGCGGGGACATGGACACTGTCTGCATAGGAAGGGTGGCTGGCTCTCTTGTTTCTGTCCCCCAAGATTCACCTTCTCCCAGAGATTTCTCCCTGATCTCACTGGGCCCACCACGGGCAAGGAAAGCTGCACTCCTTCTACACCCCTGTGAGAATTTTGCCTCTACCACCCACCTTAGTGGATCTGAATTTGATTTTATTGAGGATGTCAGTAAGTTTCCTTACCCTGAGACTTGGGGATTCTCTCCTTTTTAGCTTCATCCTGAGATTTCAGGATCCTTAGTGCCTAATTGGAAATAACAATAATAATGATCATAGCAGCTACCATTTTATGTGCCAAGTGCATATGGATTCTCTCGTTCTGCTTCAGCCCAGGGGGGTTAGTTCCTGTGACCACCACATTTTACAAATAGAGAAACTGAGGTACTGGGACATTAGGTAACTTCCTCAAATCCTCTTTTTTTCTTTTCTTTTTAAAAATATTTATTTATGTACTTGGCTGCGCTGGGTCTTAGTTGTGGCCTGTGAGATCTTCCTTACCACGTGCAAGATATTCGTTGCGGCATGCGGGATCTTTTAGTTGTGGCACGTGGGATCTTTTAGTTGCGGCATGCAGGATCTAGTTCCCTGACCAGGGATCGAACCCGGGCCACCTGAATTGGGAATGCGGAGTCTTAACCACTGAACCACCAGGGAAGTCCCCTTTTTTTCTTTTTTAATTGAAGTATAGTTGATTTACAATGTTGTGTTTGTTTCAGGTGTACAGCAAAGTGATTCAGTTTTATGTATATATTATTTTTCAGATTCTTTTCCATTATAGGTTATTATAAAATATTGAATATAGTCCCCTGTGCTATACAGTAGGATCTTGTTGCTTATCTATTTTATATATAGTAGTGTATATCTGTTAATCTCAAGCTCCTAATTTATCTCTCTCCCACTTCTTTCCCCTTTGATACCATAAGTTTGTTTTCTATGTCTGTGAATCTATTTCTGTTTTGTAAATAAGTTCATTTGTATCATTTATTTTAGATTCCACATATAAGTGATATCATATGATATTTGTCTTTCTCTGTCTGACTTACTTCACTTAGTATGATAATCTCCAGGTCCATCCATGTTGCTGCAAATGGCATCATTTCATTCTTTTTTATGGCTGAATAATATTCCATTGCATATATGTACCACATCTTCTTTATCCATTCATCTGTTGATGGACATTTAAGTTGCTTCCATGTCTTGGCTATTGTAAATAGCGCTGCTATGAACATTGGGGTGAATGTATCTTTTTGAATTAGAGTTTTCTCTGGATATATGCCGAGGAATGGGATTGCTGGATCACACGGTAACTCTGTTTTTAGTTTTTTAAGGACCCTCCATACTATTTTCTATAGTGGCTGCACCAATTTATATTACTACCAACAGGGCAGGTGGGTTCCTTTTTCTCCACACCCTCTCCAGCATTTATTACTTGTAGACTTTTTGACAATGGTTATTCTGACTGGTGTGAGGTGATATCTCATTGTAGTTTTGATTTGCATGTCTCTAATAATTAGCAATGTTGAGCATATTGTCATGTGCCTATTGGCCATCTGTATTTTTTCTTTGGAGAAATGTCTGTTTAGGTCTTCTGCCCATTTCAAAGCCTCTTGGGTAGTCTGACTACAGAGCTGAATTCCAAGTCACTTGACCATGAAGGGAATTGAATAAACACAGACACTGCGTCCCCACCCCTGATGACACCAGTTTCATCAGAAAGTTTGACTGCAGCCTGAGCTCCCTCTGGCTGGCCCCTGAGTCAGGTCAAGGTGTCAATGACATCAAGGAAGAGTTGTCCTGCAGGGAGAGAGCCAGCATCCCACAGCCATACTCTCTTCTGGCATATACTCTCCCATATACTTCCCTCACCCACCCCCAACAGCAAGTTTCCTCCCTGCTTGAGACGCTGGGAGACATTCAGTTCCATGACACTTTGCAAAGGCTCGTAGAGGGGGAAGGAGTGTGTAGCTCCTTTGAGATGCAGTCAGCTTGCAAATGTCTGACACAGGCAGGAAGAGAAACACCTCTGAGGTCCTTCCTTGTCAGGCAAACTGAGCCCTGGGCCTAAGTACAAATGCTGTTCCCTCCTGTCTTACCTTTTCACCTCCCTATTTTTTCACCACTGTGAAGGCAACACTCACCAGGGCATGTAAAGACACCGTCCCTGCCCTGGAGACTCAGAATCTGCCGCCATCGCTATGAGGTGAGAAGGAAATTGCAGTGTTGAGGTTTCTTGCTTCTTCCTTCCTCACTGAGATAGAAAAACCCCAACTGTCAACAAACCCCAAACCAATCAACCAAATGATGCTGGAGGTTGCTGGGCAGCAAGGCTGTGTCTGTGGCAAAAAAGATCACGAGATAGCCTGGTCACAGAAACCAAGGTGACAAAGGACAGAGGATGAAAAGAAGAGGAGAAAGCTTGAGAAGGGGGCTGCTTGCAACTCAAAGGGAGTGAGGCCAGGGTGTGTAGATTCCCCAGATACCCAGGCTGCTAGGGCAGGCAGGGTCAGCCAGTGAGGAGGAAAAAAAAATGGTGGATGGGGAGGGATCAGAAAAGAGGGCTTCTATGACCCAACAGGCAAAAAGGAAGACCTTGGAAAGAAAAGCAAAGAGAACCAACAAGATTAGGACATTAAATATCCATTCCCACTGACAGAACTGTATGTATATAAATTGTGCCTCATAAACCTGACTTAAAAATAAGCTGGGGGCTTCCCTGGTGGCGCAGTGGTTGAGAGTCCGCCTGCCGATGCAGGGGACACAGGTTCGTGCCCCGGTCCGGGAAGATTCCACATGCCGCGGAGCGGCTGGGCCCGTGAGCCATGGCTGCTGAGCCTGCGCCTCTGGAGGCTGTGCTCTGCAACGGGAGAGGCCACAACAGTGAGAGGCCTGCATGCTGCAAAGAAAAAAAAAAAAACGGAAAGAAAAAAACTAAATAAATAAGCTGGGGGAGGTGTCAAAAATTATATATTACAACTCAGCCACATTAAAAAAAGAGAACAATTTAGGCTCTTTATTTCTTAGAACCAATACAAGCTTCTTCACAAACTCTTATTCCCATTAATATTAGGTGGGAGAATTTAAACTTGCCAGTTAAAGGAAAATGAGTCTCTTCCACTTTATTTTATTTATTTTTAAAAGAGGGTATGTGTGTGGCTTCCCTGGTGGCGCAGTGGTTGAGAATCTGCCTGCTAATGCAGGGGACACGGGTTTGAGCCCTGGTCTGGGAAGATCCCACATGCTGCGGAGCGGCTGGGCCCGTGAGCCACAACTACTGAGCCTGCGCGTCTGGAGCTTGTGCTCTGCAACAAGAGAGGCCACAATAGTGAGAGGCCTGCGCGCGGCGATGAAGAGTGTCCCCCACTTGCCACAACTAGAGAAAGCCCTCGCATAGAAACGAAGACCCAACACAGCCAAAAATAAATAAAATAAAAATAAATAAATAAGAAGACCCCAAGATCACTATTTAAAAAAAAAAAAAAGGGTATGTGTGTTGGGTTTTTTTTTAATTTCTTTTTTATTTATTTATTTTTGCTGCGTTGGGTCTTCATTGCTGTGCGCGGACTTTCTCTAGTTGCGGCGAGCGGGGGCTACTCTTCGTTGCGGTGCGCGGGCTTCTCATTGCTGTGTCTTCTCTTGTTCTAGAGCAAGGGCTCTAGGTGAGCAGGCTTCAATAGTTGTGGCACACCGGCTCAGTAGTTGTGGCTTGCAGGCTCTAGAGCACAGGCTCAGTAGTTGTGGCACACGGGCTTAGTTGCTCCGCAGCATGTGGGATCTTCCCGGACCAGGGCTCGAACCCGTGTCCCTTGCATTGGCAGGCAGATTCTTAACCACTGTGCCACCAGAGAAGCCCCCTCTTCCACTTTAAATTAATTTTGTTAAATTAGTTCAGCCACTTTTGGATAAATATTCAGTCCAGTCCCTGCCTGGACTATTACCTGCTCTCCAGGTGTACCCCCCTCCTACCCCTCCCCGATCTGTCCCCACTCTGTGTGTAACTCTGGGACAATGGAGAGGGTGACTGGTCTGGGTGCTGGACCCTGTGTTGTGCTCTAGTCTTCAGTGACCTCTACAGAGATGCCCTTCACCCACCAGGTCTGCTGACATCCATGGTTGAGGTCCTGGCTGCCGGGGCCTGCTGCTTCACCCGGCTCATGGGTCCTGTCTCAGTTCTGCTGGTTCTGTGCATACAAACCTGCACTTGTTCGATGTCTCTGCATGTTTTCCATTTCCCAAGGCAGGTCCACAGGATCCCAACTCTCAAGCTCCTCTGCATTCCCTAGCAGCCTTAGGAGCTTCCGGGTTTCTCCCACACTCAAGCTAAGGGGAATTGGGGTAAGGCAGGGTGGGGGGCAGGGCACATCTAAAGTCCCTCTCCCGGACTAAACATGTTATGCAGTCATCTCTGCTACACTGGAGCTGCCCTAGATGGACATAGGGCCACACCCTATGGGACGTGGGTGACTGCCCCAGGGCTCCAGTGGAGGAGCGAGGCATAAATCTTTTGTGTTTCTGGCCTGTTCTCAACCTCTGTGGAGGTTTTCTACTGTTCTCTACGCCGGCACCAAGGTTTGACAAGGGTCAAAGAGCACGGGCTTCTGGCCTCCCATCCCTCCTGCTTCCCCTCCAAGCACCAGAAGGCTTTGTACTTCCTCTTTCTGTTTTTCAGGGATTTCTTTTCGTTGTATCTTCCTTCTTCCCTGCCCTCTGGGTTTTGTTCTAGACGGTATCCACCTTTCTCCTTCCCTAGGACCGTGAGCCCCATGGTACAGTGAGAGAATTTTGCTCACTCATAAGGAAAGTGCCTTGGAAAATGTTTCAAAAACAGTACCTCCATTACTGTAGGATTTTAGGAACAAGGTAGTCATTTCCAAGGGAGGATGTGTTTTTTAGCCGTGATGCACATCTTTCGGGATCTTAATTCCCTAACCAGGGATTGAACCTACGCCCTTCGCAGTGAAAGAGCTGAGTCCTAACCACTGGACCGCCAGGGAATTCCCACCAAGGGAGTGTTTTTGCCGGCATGTTAAGGGACAGTGCTTTTTTAAAAAATTAATTAATTAATCAATTAATATTTATTTATTTATTTATTTGGCTGTGTTGGGTCTTCGTTGCGGCACACGGGATCTTCATTGCAGCGCGTGGGCTTCTCTCTAGTTGTGGTGCAAGTGCTCCAGAGCATGCAGGCTTAGCTGCCCCATGGCATGTGGGATCTTATTTCCCCCACCAGGGGTCAAGCCCACATCCCCTGCATTGGAAGGCGCATTCTTAACCACTGGACCACCAGGGATGTCCCAAGGGATGGTGTTTTAAATGATACACATTTTCTAAAAATGGGGGAATTCTCATCCACTCAGGTAAACAACACACACTTAGTTATCTTTCCCAAAGTCACCTCCTTCTGTTTTCCCCCAAGCCTGTTCCTCCTTCTGTGTTTCTAATCTACCCAGACACCCAAGTCGGAGATTGAGACTCCTAGACCCTTTGTTTCACATCCAGTCTGTCACTGTATCTTCTTCCTCCTTCAACTGGAAGAATGGCTGTTTCTGTCCTTGCTCCCATCCCCACCGCTACTGCTGACGTTCAGGCCCTTGTGTTTCTCACCTGGATTGCTGGAAGGATTCTGATCGATCTTTCTATGCCCAGACTTGTTTACTTGCTTTCCTCTACCCGTCCTTCTTGCCACTGGCATGCTTTCCCAATACATATCAGACCGTGTCATGCCTCCACTTAAAACACTTCTGTGGTTCCCCATGCCTATATCACGTGACCCCTGCCCAACTCTCAAGACTCATCTCCTTCTGTTAAGTACACAACCTCTGTTCCAGCCACACCAAACAGCTTGAAGTGGACTGGCTATGCCATGCTGGTCACCTGTGTGACTTTGCACATGCTGTGCCCTCTGGCAGGAACGTCTCTTCCCACCTTCTTATCATGCAACATTCAGCTCAAAGACTTCCTTCTCCTTGAAGACTTTCTGTTTCCCTCAAGCAAGAACTCTATGCTTTCAATCATCATGGTACCAACTTGCCTCTCTTAGGACACTTGTCACACAGAATTGTATCACAGCGCTAGGCTGTGAACTCCTTGGGGCCAGTGATGGGTTATAGTAATCTTTATTTCTCCAGCATGTTGCATGGTGTCTAGCCCAAGTTAGTTGAATGAATGAATAACACTGAGCATCAGCCCTGGAGTGGGAAGAGACCTTGAAGGTCACTAGGTTCAATGTTTGTATTTTCCAGATGATTCTCAGAGAGGTGAAGTCACCAGGTTGACCTCACACAGCTCACTGATAACATAACCAGACCTGGTCCTTTGAATCCGAGAACTGAATTTTCTTACTATTTTGCAGAGCCTCTAGACACAGCAGGCTGTGGGTAGGGGTTGGTGAGAAGACAGCAGAAGCAAAAAATTAACTCAGGGCCTGGTATAACTTATTCTCGAGCAAGAAAAGGGGTCAATCCCACAAAGGGTTTTTGTAAAACCCTCGTTACTCTCACCTGTGCAGTTGGAGCGACGTACACATTACCAGCATGAGCAGTGGCACCTGAGGTTACAACAACGATGCTGTGGAAGACATTTGAATACAGTCCTCACTTGTTCACTACTGACTTGTTTGAGGCCCAGACAATTTATCCAGCCTGACTACACTACCATCATCACAGGGATTTTTTTTTTTTTTTGCTTTATTTATTTAAAAAGAGTCTGAATTTTATGGTTTACAAAAAAACAACAAAAAAACAGCCTTATAACCCTCACCTTGTTTCCTCCCATAGACAGCGGGGGTGATAGAGTCAGCTGTCTATGGGAGAAAACAAGGTGAGGGTTATAAGGCTGATTGAGCCCAGGTGGAAGCTTGAATCTGGGGGTTATTTACGGCATGACTTCGGACAAGCCACTTAACTGCTCTGCACCTCAGCTTTTATGCTTGTGAAAATAGAGGTCATGCTAGTTCTCTCCATGGTTGTCATGGGAATGGAAGAGAGGCCCTCGGGCAGCAGCCAGCAGAGTGGGTGAAGCCGAGCCCTAGAGCCAGAGCACCTGGGTTGGAACTCTGGCTCCACCCTTGCAAGGTGTGTGACCTCTGACAGGTGACTGTCCTCTCTGTGACTCAGTTTCCTCTCTTTGTGGGTTGTTAGGACCCGTGGGGTGCTTGCCAGTACCTGGCCCATAGTAAGCACCAGGTAAGTGCAAGCTGGTGAAAACGCTGGACCCGGTGCCCGGCATTTAATACACGGGAGCAGCTCCTTCCTCCTCGCACACCCAGAGGGACCCCGGGCTGTACCTCCGTCTGGGGGTGCACAGGACCTTGGCCATGCTCTTCAGTCCACCCTGTATCAACTCATGATAAATCTGGAGGAACCAAGCCCTCCCTTTTCTCTGTTGAGCCAGTGACAAGTGATTCTTTCTCTTGGTCACTAGAGTCTCCGTATGTGAACCCCCGGCCCAGATATAGGGAGTCTGCTCTCCCGCATCCCCACCACAACAGGTGCAAGCCCAGTCTTGGGCCGAAGTCCCTGCTCCCAGGTCAGGACAGTGTGGTCTCCTGCCCAGCTCCACACAGGGTGCTTTGTTCAGTTCTGCGGCCTGGGCCCCAGCTCCCGAAACCTCCCCGAGACCTGTTTGTACCTGTTGTCTCTTGGGTTTATTAGTCTCAGCTCACCTGCTAGACTCTCAACTCTGCGTGCCAACCCAGTCACCTTTCCCTTGCGGACACAGCCCTGGGCCCTGACAGGGAAGCTCAGCCCCAGGCTCCATTCGCCCTCCTGGAGGCAGTGGAGGGAGGCCGGTGGGACATGGACTAGAACCTGAATTCAGAAGAGAAGGAGCCTGATTCCTGCTGCTGCTCCTGAGATGTTGAAAACAAAGACAGCAAAGGTCTGCGGGTCTGGCTTCTGTGTCTCTCAGAAATCCCTCCGCCCTGTGACAGTTCCAGGCCCAGCATCCCAGAAACGGAAGAGACCGTAGAACTCTTCTGGGCCTGCTCTTATCTGAAGCAGGAGGCCGTGCTACGGCACCCCAGGCAGGTGGTCTTCCAGGCCCTGCGTGAATGTGCTCTGTGACAGAGCGCTCACTCCCTTTCCACCTGCACATGCCATGGCTCAGCCCGCCGCTGGCTGGAAATGTGGCTTCTGGAATTTTGACCCAATGCTCCTAGTCTCTCTTCTGTGTGATGGTTGGTTTGAGCAGTTATTCTACCCACTCCATCTCTACAGCTTCTCCAGGCTCAACACCCTCATGGTTCCTCACGTAACATGATTTCCAGACCCCTCCCCATCCTGCCTGTGATCACTGGACTTCTCTCAAGCCCACAGAAAAGCATTGTAACAATAACAAGGAAGACAGCAGATATTTCGGGCCCTATTGTGTGGCAGGTATGGTGTGGAGGTGGGGCACACAGGTGTCACATCTGGCCTCTGTCCTCAGGGAGCTGACCATAGAGGTGAGAAAGGGATAACCTACCCTCACGTTTGCAGGCCAGTGGAGGGCACCTGCCATATGCCTACATATTAAACATTTAACAGTTGGGGGAGGGGGTGGGTACCTAAAATATACAAAGTTTCTTTTTGAGATAATGAAAATGTCTAAAAATGATTGTGGTGAAGGCTGCACACATCTGTGAAGCTACTAGAAACCATTGAATTGTACACTTTCAGTGGGTGATTTGTATAGTATGGGAATTACCTCTCAATAAAGTTAAGATTTTAAAAGTTTAACAGTTAAATAAAATGTGCTCTATCTTTCTACCTGGAAAGGTATTCCTTCATAACGACCAGACCCAGAAGGCCAGCTTTGAAGTTAGAGCTCCTGGCATCCTTGGATCCTGCGTGGGAATGTGGCCACACAGGGAGAGCCAGGCTGGCCCTCACCCCGCCCCCCCCCCCCACTTTGCCTTCCTACCTCAGCTCTTCCTGAACCTTGAGAGGCTTCATGAGCACGCAGGTGACTCTTCTAGGGAGGCCAGACCCAGGGAAGACGTCATCACATGCCCAAATTGGCTGGTGGCCTTTTTTTAAAATTTTTTATTACAGAATAGTTGATTTACAATGTTGTGTTAGTTCCAGGTGTACAGCAAAGTGAATCAGCTACACATATACATATATCCACTCTTTTTTAGATTGTTTTCCCCTATACGCCATTACAGAGTATTGAGTAGAGTTCCCTGTGCTATACAGTAGGTCCTTATTAGTTACTTATTTTATGTATAGTAGTATGGACCTAGAGATTGTCATACTGAGTGAAGTATGTCAGACAGAGAAAGACAAATATCATATGATACCGCTTTTATGTGGAATCTAAAAAAATGGTACAAAGGACTTATTTACAAAACAGAAATGGAGTTACAGATGTAGAAAACAAACTATGATTACCAGGGGGGCAAGGGGAGAGGGATAAATTGGGAGACTGGGGCTGGCGGCCTTTGGACCAGGGGATTCAAGAGCCTGGTACAGAGCAGTGCTATAAAATAGAGCATTCTGTGAAGTTGGAAATGCTCTGTATCTGTACCGTCCAATACGGCAGTCACTAGCTCGGGTGGCAACTGAGCACTTGAAATGTGGCTAGTGTACCTGAGGAACGGAATTATTTATTTAAAAAAAAGTTTTAATTTATGTATTTATCTTTAAAATTTTATTTATTTATTTTTGGCCACGTTGGGTCTTTGTTGCTGTGCGCTGGCTTTCTCTCTAGTTGTGCTGAGCGGGGACTACTCTTCGTTGCGGTGTGCGGGCTTCCTATTGTGGTGGTTTCTCTTGCTGCAGAGCACGGGCTCTAGGTGCACGGGCTTCAGTAGTTGTGGCGCGCGGGCTGAGTAGTTGTGGCTCACAGTCTCTAGAGCGCAGGTTCAGTAGTTGTGGCGCACGGGCTTAGTTGCTCTGCGGCGTGTGGGATCTTCCCGGACCAGGGCTGGAACCCATGTCCCCTGCATTGGCAGGCGGATTCTTAACCACTGCACCACCAGGGAAGTCCCAGGAACGGAATTTTCCAATTGAAAAATTGTTATCAAGTAACTTTTAAATTGTCACACGTGGCTAGCGGCTACCAGAGGTCTAGAAAGTGTGCTGGGGTGGGACTCTGAATGGACATGTCCTGTTGTCTCCATCCCACAGGGAGGGAGCCGGCAGGAGGAGAATCAGAATAGGGCTCTCAGGTCTCAGGAAGATACTGGAGAAGGAGATGAGATTTGTTCTGAGAAGGAGGGGACTTCCCTGGTGGTCCAGTGGTTAAGAATCTGCCTTCCAATGCAGGGAACAAGGGTTCGATCCCAGGTCGGGGAACTAAGATCCCACAGGCCGTGGGGCAACTAAGCCTGTGCGCTCTAGAGCCTGCACGCCACAACTAGAGAGCCCCGCGCACAGCAATGAAAGTCCTGTGAGCCACAACTAAGACCCAACGCAGCCAAATAAATAAATAAATAAAAGAAGGAAACCGCCATATAAGGCCACTTATCCCTGGCCAGCGAGCTCTCCAGATCTCTGAGGAGAGAGGCAGATGGCTGTGGGCTGGGGGAAGGGGCGTGACTCAAGGGCACCCCCAGACAAGTCCTCCTGAGATTTTTGCGGGGACCTGTTTCACATGAGAGGCCTGCTTTGGTAGTTCAGGCCTGCTAGGACTGTGGGTATTGGCAGACGGAGAAGACTCTGTTATTTTTTTCTTCCAAGGCCATGTGAACGGGGCAGGCCGTGTGCATAGTTTCCATGGCATAATGGGACTAGAAAGCCCTGTGTGTCTGTGGGGGAGGGGTGAGGAGGGGCCCTCAGCCGGACCTCAGTCAGAACTGGGCACAAGCCCAGGAGGCACTTTCCCTGGAAATTCCTGCAGGGAGGGTCCTGAGCCGTGAGTCGGGGAGCACCACGCCTGGCTGGCTGAGCCTTTGGAAGCTTGTTCGGTTGCTGATGGAGGTGAGAGTGTTGGCTCTTCCGGATGCCTGGACGCGAGGTAGAGGAAAGATAATGGCCGAGAACTGGGCCAGGGGGAGGCTCAGGCAGAACACAGGAGACGGATTCACCGGGACGCAAAGCAGAGGCAGGCGAAGGAGGGCAGCCTCTCAGCACTTGGCTGTGGGGTCCCACCTGCAGAAGAGAAGCTGCCTGCAGGCTGGCTGGGGCCCATCCCTGGGGAGGAAGTGAATAGGATCATTTGCCCAGAGCGATTCTAGGCAGGTTCCCTGAACACTTTTGCTGCTGGAGAAAGGATGTCTCTAAAGAAAAGAGGCCACCCTGCCAGCCCTCAAAAACTGGGGATGCAGAGAAGTCAGGGATGCAGAGTGTGGGCTAGCATTAATCAAGCATCTCTGTACTAGGTACCAGGCTCTGTGCTAAGCGTTTTGCACTTCTGATCTCATTTGGAACAATATAGATTAATAATCATTGTAATAGCTGATATTTCTTGAGTGTTTACCAAGGGACCAGACATCAATCCATTTAATCTTTACAACCCCTTGTCTCTGGAGTGAGGGAAGCTATGCCTCATCTATAATTTTGCCCCAAGTCGCTCAGCCAGAAAACATCCCAGTTGGAATTTGAACCCAGACACTGACCCCACACACTTGCTCTTAAACCACTGATTTTCCTTACAGTTGTTCTGGATGTAATGTAGATTTGGGGATGCTCTATCCTGGGGCCTTTGAAATGATCCCTTAGCTCTGAATTATCCAGCTTGTCCCAAAGTTCCTGCTTCCTTCTCTCTCCTGGCTCTTTGGGGTCTCAAAGCCTGGAGTCTCAAAGTCTCCCTGTCCTTAGACAGTGGCTGTCCCTTCACTTGCTCTGGGTTTGTTGTGACGTGCAGGCCGGCTGCCCTGGGCCACGGAGGTTGCCCTAGACAATCCCGCCTTTCTGAGGGGCGAGATGGTCTCGGGTCTCAGGCCACAGCCGGCACACACAATGCCGTCTCTCTCCGCCAGGGCAGAAAGGCGTATTATTGCGGTCGGGTGACTCGGGCCCCGCTGGGGTGATGTTTGTGGTCTGTACATCCCCCACCAGGCGCCTGCCCACGCCAGCCAGCTGGCCAGAGGCTCCAGGGAGGGGGCGCGCGGCACTCAGGGCCTGGGGAGTCCCTTCCTCTTGAGGCTCCTGCCTTGCCTCCCAGATCAGACTTGTCCCTTGCCCTCCATCCTCTCCCGTAGATCCTTTGCCAGACTATGTCTCACACTCCCAAGTCTGTGATGCTCTTACTTCTGGGAAAGCACATAGCATTGTGCCTGGTACCACAGGCCCCCACAAATGTGACTTTCTCTTCTGTTTTCCTTTTCTGGCTTCTCATGTTTGCACTTTATGCAGGTTGGAGATCACTTTGTCATCAGGAATTTTGACAAAGACCCCGAAAACAAGTGTGTTCTTAATAGCAGTAGCAGCCACAGTTTACTAAGCCATCAACATGTGCCAGGCACAGGGCCAAACCCATATCCTCATGACAGCCCCGGGAGGCCGTGCTCTTTCCAGTCCCACGTGAAGTGTGAGAACAGGAGGCTCAGGGGACTGGAGTGACTTGCCCAAGGTGGCAAAGCTAGTATGTGGTGCCCCTGGGAGTGAAGCTCAGCCCTGAGTTCAAGCACGAGCAATAGACCATTGTTACAGTGCCTGGATTTGTTTCCCAGGGCTCCAAAAACTAGGTGGCCTAGAACAACGGACATTTATTGTCTCACAGTTGTGGAGGCTAGAAGTCGGAGATCAAGGTACCGATAGGGTTGGCTCCTTCTGAGGGCTGTGAGGGAGACTCTGCTCCCCTCCTCTCCCCCAGCTCCTGGTGGCTTGCTGGCAACCTCTGGTGCTCCGTGGCTTGGAGATGCATCAGCCCAATATCTACCTTCATCTTCACCTGGTGTCCTCCTTGTGTGTGTGTCTGTCTCTGCATGCAAATTTTCTCTTATTGTTAGGACACCAGTTGTGTTAGGTTAGGGCCCACCTTAATGACATCATTTTTATTTGACCATCTGCAAAGACCTTGTTTCCAGGGCTTCCCTGGTGGCACAGTGGTTAAGAATCTGCCTGCCAATGCAGGGGACACGGGTTCAGCCCTGGTCTGGGAAGATCCCACCTGCTGTGGAGCAACTAAGCCCATGCGCCACAACTACTGAGCCTGCGCTCTAGAGCCCGCGAGCCACAACCGCTGAGCCCAAGTGCTGCAGCTACTGAAGCCCGTGCACCTAGAGCCCGTGCTCCACAACAAGAGAAGCCACCGCAATCAGAAGCCCGCACACTGCAATGAAGAGTAGCCCCCACTTGCCACAACTAGAGAAAGCCCGTGCACAGCAACGAAGATGCAACGCAGTCAAAAATAAATAAATAGTTAAAAAAAAAAGACTTTGTTTCCAAATAAAGTCACATTCACAGGTACAGGAGGTTAGGACTTCAATATCTTTTGGAAGGACACAATTCAATTCATAACAGTGTCTTTCCCTGCTCAGTACCTTGGTGGCTCAGACTTTCTTCAGAGGAGGTAATGCTTCCCTCAGCTCCACGGGCAAGAGAAGCCTGTTTCTAGGACCACTTTCACCTTGGTCACACGCTGTACACATACACACGTACACATACACACACACACACACACACACACACAGATGGCAATTGTCATGTCGACTAAAGAAAATGCACAACCTAAAAGTTGAGAATTGCATTTTTTTTTTTCAGTTGATAGTCAGGACAGTGGCTGGACTGCCACATTAATATCTGGATCCCATGGAGAGAGGGGCACATCCAGCCAAGGCACGGCATGGAGGGCGCCAGGTGCCGCAGCAGGATGGACAGGAGACAGCCAGCAGTGCAGACACTCAGCCCTCTGAGTCCAGCAGATCTGTTCTGAAAACATGCCCCATTTCCCCACCAACCCCTCTCAGACTCATCCCCCTTTGCCTCCCTTCCCTTGGCTTCCAGTCTCCCTGTAGTCGAGGGACAGAGGCAGGGGCCCATCTCTGAGCTCTAGCATTTGGCCCAGAAGCGATTATTTATGGAGCACCGAGGGCAAAGGGAGGCAGCTGGCCAGCTTGCGAGCTGTGATGTGAATTCTTCCATCTGTACCTCCACCTCCACCCAAGTTTTCCCACCTGGTTAGTTCCTGTTCCTGCTGAGTCTCAGGTAAGAAGCCCCCACTCATCAGGTATAGGTGGGGCAAGGGGAGGCCCCAGCTGGGGGTAGGTGCTTCCTGGGCCCCTGGCCTGGGGAATGCTGTCTCTGCAGGCTTTCAGCCCACAGGGGCTCTTCTAGCCCATGAGCCTTCTCCCCGAGCTCCTCCCCAAGCTCTCCCCCGGCCGCCCCAGCCTTCAACCCTAGTCCTCCCCTCCTCCCACGTCCCGTGGAGGCTCCTGTTCCATTTTCTGTCTCCTCAGTGTCTCACCCCGCTCCGTGATTGGTTTCCTCCTGTCAGGCCTCCCAGGCCACAGTGAACACACTCACACACGCTTTGCACAGTTACACACACACATGCTCACACCCACCCACACAAGCTCACACATGTTCACACACACCCAGACACACTTACCCACATGGGCACACACACTCTCACACAGGCTTGCATACTCACATACGTGCACATCTTCACATATGCCCACACATTCACACACACCTGTACTTTCTCTCACACACACTCACACACTCACCTACACACACGGCCTCATACATTCTCCTAGAACCTCCCTGCTAAGGGCTCTGCTACGCCCTGAGCAGGGGCTTCCTTGAGTTGGCTCCTTAGTGTCTGCTTATAAATGGGTCCCCTGGGATTAAGCACCCACTGGTCTTACTGGAAGAAAGAAAACTGAGACAGAAAGAGAGGTTCAGCCTTCAGATCAAACCTAGAAGTCTGCTGGACTTTTGGGTTAAATCCCAGCTCCACCATTTCACGGCTGTGTGGACTGAGTACTTATTTCTCTGAGTCTCAATTTTCTTATTTGGAAAGTGGGGATAATGGTCTGCATTTCACAGAGTTGTGCTAAAACTAGAAAATGAATTAGAAAGATATAGCCTGGCATAAAAGAAGCATTTGTTATTATTTATTTCAAAATTCAGTTGTATTTACATTTAAAAATAAGTAAGTCACATGATTCAAAATTCAAAAGGCAGAAAAGGATATACATCCAAGTCCCCCTCTCATCCTATTTCCGAACCACTTAGCCTCCTTCCACATAACCACAGAATCATTGTTCTGGACCTCACTTTTCTCACTTAACAATATATCTTGGAGAATGTTCCATATCAGTACATAAAGGGCTTCCCCACTGTTTTATGGCTGCATTGAATTACATTATGTGGAGGTACCATCATTTATTTAACCAGTTCTCAATGGACGAGACATTTAGGTTGTTTCCAACCTTTTCCTATTTCAAACAAACCTGCAGTGAAGAATCTTGTACAGACATCATTTCCCACAGGTGTGAGTGTATCCATTAACACAGCAAATATTGTCAAATGGACGATAAAAGCTACTTTTCCTGGCACGTGGGTCACTCCTCTTTCACAGGCTCTCATTTCTACAACCAAAAAGTCTTTTTTTAAAAAATTAATTTATTTTCTTTATTTTTTTGGCTGCATAAGGTCTGAGTTGTGGCACATGGGATCTCTTTGTTGAGGCATGCGGGATCTTTCGTTGCGGTGCATAGGAGTACAAGTGACATAAGTTGGAGGTGGAAGGGGACATCTTGGTGGAAAGATAGGTAAGGGCCCTAGTAAACTCATTTTAAGGAGCTAGGAGACTATTGAAAATGGACCTGACCAGCAGTCAAGGGAGCTTTAAGTACATTGTTTAAAGTTACAAAGATAACCGGTAGAATAACTGAAAATTGTCATGACTAAAAACAAGAGGATTGGGGAGAAGGGTGGCGGTTGGGTAGTGGGCTAAATCCTCATCTTTCTTAGGCAGTAGTCAGAGACATCTGAGGTTGAGAATCAAAGTTGAGCAATAGATTCCTTGGCGGTAGGGTGATGCCCATCTAAAAGCAGAGAAGTGTAAAGCCAGCTGTCTCTGGAAAGGAAGACCAGAGTAGGGCAGGGAAGTGTCACTATTCCCTATAACCCCTATCATACCACATTAAAATGATGTGCAGGTTTTACTTTCACAAAACTTACAAGAAATTCTTTCTCAATTTTCCACCTTTTCTGTAAAGGGCATGAATGATGATGATAATGAATGATAAGAGAATATAGGAAAAGCTTAATTAATTAATAATTGTAAATTTTTGATTGTGGTAGAAACACATGACAAAACCTACCATCTTAACCATTTTTAAGTTTACAGCTCAATAGTGTTAATTATATTCACGATGTTGTACAATAGACCTCTAGAACACTTTCCTCTTGTGAAACTGAAACTCTATACCTATTGTACAACAGCTCCTCATTTCCCCTCCCCCCAACCCCCAGCAACCACCATTTTTTCTGTTTTTATGAACTTGACTACTTCAGATATCTCATATAAGTGAAATCATACAATATCTGTCTTATTTCACTTAGCATAATGTCCTCAAATTTCATCCATGCTGTAATATGTGACGGGGTTTCCCTCATTTTTAAGGCTGACTAATATTCCATTGTATGTGTGTATCACATTTTCTTCATCTATCATCTGTGGATGAACCCTTGAGTTGCTTCCACCTTTTAGATACTGCAGATAACGCTGCAATGAACATGGATGGATGTGTGAGCTTGATTTATTTCTAAAAGAGGATACCCCAACTAGATGCAGAAACTATGGTCAGAGAAGACCCATAAATTGTTTAAGTCCCTCTTGGACTAGAGCAAGCCCAGGGCATGCACTCTTGGGTTCCTGCCTTCACTCTCCTGACAGCTAGGAGTTGGTCAAAGCTCGACTTGTTGAGATGGTCTATAAGCTAGAGGAAGCATGAATGGCATGAAAGGTACATGGAAAGGAGCCAAGTTGGCATCAGCCTGGCACATAGTCCTGTTTGCCACCCATCCACCTCTACAGTACTTCTCACTGTTGGTGTTCTCCCAGCCCCACCCATATCTACCCAGTGCCCTAGTCTGTCTTCTGGTGCCTGTGAGCAGCTGTGATCTGAGTTCAATGCAAAAGCATTTGATTAATTATCTTACTTTCCCACAAGCTCACTTTTTTTCTTTGAGTCTTAGGCCTGTGTCTTGATGTAAATTTGCAGGGCTGGTTGAGGGCTCTCCTGGGGTATTATCAGGACCCATTCACCTAGTCCCTTGACCGTCCTGGGAGAGCAGATCCCTTTCTGGACTGGAGGCTGTGGGTGGAGCCATGTCACTAGTGCTGGCTAGCTTGGATGGTTTCCCACTGTGTTAGGTGACAGATTGTTCTTGGACAGGAAATTATTTAAGTTCAGCTTTTTCTCTGATGATTTGGGAGGCACTCAGTCAACACGTGTGGAACTGAAATCCCGCAGGGACCTCGCCATTAATGGACATGTGAGCTGGGGTCCTCGGCAGGGCATGAGATACTTCCTACAGTGGGAGAAGTGTGTGGGGTGTGGGGTACGGGGTCTCCAAAATCATGGGGTGGAGGCAGGGAGTTCCCTATGGGGCTACTGGGAGGCGTGGAAGTAATTTCCTTCCTCAGTGGACTGTGGTGTTGGGGCCACCTGGTAGCCTCAGATGACCTTTTGTGAGGTCCTTTTCCGAAGCAGTGGCTCTCAGACGGGGAGGCTGGGTGACAGTTGCAAGAGTTCAGGCAGCTGATGTCTGTGTCTAGGAAAGAAGTTGACACAAGGGGTCTTCCCTGTTTCCCATTCTACACCATCTGCTTTTCCTGACGTAGATCGTCGATTGGGATGTTCTGTTCCAATTTATCCTGCCTCTTCTCTTCCAAGCCCTGGAGGTGGGTGAAGGAAGGATGTTCTCTAAGGCTTCTGGTCTAATACGTAGCCTCTAGCCACATGTGGCTATTGAAATTCAAATTCATTTCAATTAAATAAAATTAAAAATTCAGTTCCTCAGTTGCATTAACCACATTGCCAGTGGCTATCGTGATGGACACTCCAGACATAAAACGTTTCCATCATCACAGAAAGCTCTGTTGACAGGCTGCACTAAGCCTCCTCTCTTTTCTCCTCTCTGATTCTGATCTGGAGTGATTGGAAGCTGCTGCTTCCTTAAGCTGGGGCCCCCAGAGAATGTTGCCTATTGAGAATTTAAAAGCAGAGAATGGGCAGCATGGAAATGCCCTCAGTCCCCCACTCAGTATTGAGTCCAAGGCAGCCTTGGGCTCTGAAATCTTGCTCTTCCTGAGTGTGGCACCTACGGTCCTGAAAGCTGCCACCCAAACCCTTTAAGTGAGTTCTGGCCTGCAGCAGGGATTCTGTTCTACTCGCCACCAAATCCTTTTCATGAATTTTCCAGGGTATGAGGGTGTTCCTGACTAACCTGGTCTTCTGATCCAGATCTCTTTCCTAAAACACCACACCTCCTTGGGTGTTTATCCAGTTACTAACCCTGCTGCAGTGTCCTCTGATAGACACCTGTTGTCTGTAGGTGAGCTCTCCTGGCAATTAATCATTTGTCTCCCTGTGAAAAGAGTCTGGCCATTAGGGTTGGAAGGAAGTGGGGGCATGTGTCTATCTGGGAAGTAATAGGGGATGAGGTTTTTCCAGAATAATGCAACACAGCATTGCCTTCTTCCTCATATCTGTCCAAGGTTGTCCTTTTTGCCTTTCAGATCCACCCCTCAGCACCACATATTCCCCACATGACAGCCAGGTTTGGGACTCCATCAGTGAACCTCTTCTACCTGCTTTGTCAGGGACCCTGACAAGAGGCCAAGAAGAGGCCTAGGAGGGAATACTTCCTCTCGTTCCACTGGGGTTGATAAGCTCAGAGAATATGGATCTAGGGTTGATAGCAGCCAGCTTTCCTGCCTCCCAATGAGAGCCAACCTGTGAAGTGGATACCAGTAGAGTAGGAAAAGGGAGAGACAACAGAGCCCTGCAATATTATTAGAGCCAACTGTGCCTCGATATTTTGCAAACTAATGTACTTCCATACCTGGACTTTCCAGTTAATAAGAGACAATTAAAGCTGAAGACAACATAAAAGACAATTTTCTACTGGAGTTAGCTTGTGTTGAGTCTCTGTCACTTGCAAACAAAAAAAAAAAAAAAAAAAAACCCACCTACCTAATACAGAGTCATTAGGTCCAAATATTTGAGAGGAGGAAGCACCTGCATCTGCTGGAAGACCAAGGTCAGGTCCTCGCCATGACACCTGCGAGGAATGACAAGACTGAAATAACAAATGAACCAGAGGTGGGTCACACATACACCAGGGTCACACACAGACCAATCTTGA
This sequence comes from Neophocaena asiaeorientalis asiaeorientalis, assembly GCF_003031525.2. Taxonomy (NCBI): domain Eukaryota; kingdom Metazoa; phylum Chordata; class Mammalia; order Artiodactyla; family Phocoenidae; genus Neophocaena; species Neophocaena asiaeorientalis. Next base: position 1,152,545 of record NW_020173729.1, on the reverse strand, counting down.
CCATAGGCTTTGCTTCCCAGCACTGTCTTCTGCCCTTGATATTTCCTTTCCTCTTCAGCTTCCCACAGTCCTCCTTATCTCCGAAGACCTTATTAGAGCCCACATCTTCTAAGAAGGCTTCCCTGACCACCTCAGCCTCTACCCTCTGGCTTCTAGTATTAATTGTCATTATCAAAGAACCGTGAACCGTCTTATACTAATGTCTGCTTTCATTGTCTAGAATGGTACTTTAAAGATTTTACTGTTATATGTTTGCAGTTGGTCATTCTCTCTCACCTGGTCAAAGTCAGAGATGGGTCTGATGCTTTTGTGTCCCTGACAGGACCCAGCATAAGGCCTGGCACATAATTGCACCTCAGTGAATATTTGTGGATTAGAAACTTGTGGATACAATTGTGAGAGCCACAAGAGTCCGGTCTGTATGCAACTCTCCTCAGTGGGAAATAAACTCCACTTGTGTCCAGGATGACAGTGGGTTACATTCCTCTAGCAAAGCTAGAGTGAGTGGGGATAAAAGAAAAGGAGGAACAGGAAGAGAATGGAGAAGAGGTGAGGATGCAGATCTTTGCTGATGGCTGAGACCTTCCAGGGAAAGTCTCCTAGGTCCCCTGGGAGAGTGGAGAAGAGAAATGTCCCTGTGCCTCAGATTCCTCTGAACTTCCTGGGGGAGGAGTGTAGGCTAGAAGGGTGGGTGTGGGGTGGGAAAAGGCTCAGATCAGAATCAGCTCCTCTTTGGAAATGTCTTCAGAGATGGGGCAGGAGCCACGTGGGAGAAACCAGTGTTTTCACTCCATAGTCATTCCTCATTCTGGATCTATTTTAATGCAGCTGGAGATTATATTTTCCACCAGACCTAGGTCCAAATGGCATTTGACTATATCCCAAACATCCTACCCCAACCTTTAAAGCCTGGGATTTTTCAACACTGAAGCTAATATAATAATTTAAAGGTCTTTTGAGTGATGAGAAGATCTTTAATGTAAGCATATATCCTCATTCTTTGAAAGCTAACACTATTTGAATATATGCATTCTGAGTCATTCCTAAAAAGGGAGGGAATCTCTTTCCTCCCTTCAGGTGTGATAATAGTCACATCTGAGAGCATAGAAAATACTGCACAGTTAGGCCCTCAACTGTTCTCTAATTGTTTTCTGGCTCTTCCTCTTTTTTTTTTTTTTTTTTTGGGAACCCGTGTCCCCTGAATCGGCAGGGGTGTCCCCTGAATCGGCAGGCGGACTCTCAACCACTGCGCCACCAGGGAAGCCCTCTTCCTCTTTTTGATTTGGTTATACGTTTCCCTCCTGGGGCAATGCTATATCTTATTCTAAGTGTACATCTCCCAGCAACCAGGACACCGAATAAGTGACTATTGGATGGATGGATAGATGAGTGGATACTCAGTAAATACCTACCTACACAAACAAATAAACAACAACAAAATCTGTATTAGTCAGGGTACTCCACACAAACAGAACCAATAGGATGGAGATGGACATATACATGAAAAGATTTAATATAAGGTGTTGGCTTATGCAATTATGGAGGCTGAGAAATCCCATGATCTGCCATCTCCAAGCTGGAGACCCAGGAAAGCTGGTGGTGTGGTTGGAAGGCCTGAGAGCCAGAGCACCAGTGCTGTAGGTTCCAGTCCAAGTCTGAAGGCCTAAGACCCAGGAGTGCCGAGGATAGGAGATGATCAATGTCCTAGGTCAGCAGTCAGGCAGAGAGAGAATTCAAACTTCCTTCACCTTTTTGTTCTATGCAGGCCCCACATTGGGGAGGGCAATACACTTTACTCAGTCCACCAGTTCAGATGTTAATCTCTTCTGGAAATATCCTCACAGATAACCAAAAACAACATTTAACCAGATGTCTGGGCATCCTGTGATCTAGTCAAGTTGACATATAAAATTAACTCTCACAAACCCAAACATTTACCAAGCATTTATTATATCCCAGGCACATGCTAAGTACTTTACTGATATTATCTCATTCTTAGAGATATATATGTGCGAGAATTTCCTAGAGGAGAAAATACTTATATTAGGTGACTTCTAGGGTCTCTTCCAGTTGTAAGATTCTTTGACATGATGTGGCATTAGGGAAAGTAGGATATTGAGGTGTGGGGCTTGGGAACCTAACACCTAGAAGCAGAAATAAAAATAACATTATTAGTTACCCCTTTCTGTAGACTAGGAACTGTGCTAAGTACCTTACAGATATTTTCTCACTTATTCCTGAGTAACACCCCATGAGATAGGAACTACTACTCACTATTTTCAGATGAGGAAACTAAGGCACAGAGAGGTTACATGGCTCGCCTAAGAAGCAGAGTTAGCATTCAGGTCTGTTGACCCAAAAGTCAGTTGCTCTTAACCATCCTGCTTCCAGAGGGACTGAGAAGCCCTCATTCTTGGTCTGGATGTCTGGGAAGGTACCCTTCTCTGGGGCCACAGGGATGCAGGTGAGCCGGGGGAAGGACAGCACTGTAGTAGGACCTGTGAGATTTAGGGAGGAGGGGTGGCATGCAGGACAGCTGGGGCTGAGAAAAGTTCTGAGGTCAATTCTGCAGGAGTCACTGAGCCCAGCAGGAAGGAGACGAACTCTTCACTCCCTTCAGCAGCACTTGGTAAAACTCAGTTTTCCTCCCTCTGTCTCTCTCCGGGGCAGACAGGACAGGATGTTCTGGAGTTTTAGCAGCGGGACCATTCCTTGGGAACAGGCAGCAGAGCTATGATTAGGGCTTAAAAGCCTGTGGTTGCCAGGCAAAGGCCCTGCCTCACCTTTTATAGCCGGCTAGCTTGAGACGTCACGTCATAAGTATTTAGAGACTTTTTGCCTCCCCCCCTGCCCCCACCTCTGCTTTATGACCCTGAATGCATTCCTCCTTTTCCTCCCATCGTTCAATTTTCCAGCCCCTGGAACAAGTCTGTAACTCACTTATGAGTCTAGAGGCTTTCTGGTGAATTGTAAGGCAATTCATACTGCTTTGGTTGGGCAAAACAGGGTGGGGGCATTTCTTTTTTTCTTTTTAATTTTATAAATTTATTTATTTATTTATTTATTTTTGTCTGTGTTCGGTGTTCGTTGTTGCACACGGGCTTTCTCTAGTTGCAGCGAGCAGGGGCTACTCTTCGTTGTGGTGCGCGGGCTTCTCATTGCTGTGGCTTCTCCTGTTGCGGAGGACCGGTTCTAGGTGCGCGGGCTTCAGTAGTTGTGGAGCACGGGCTTAGTTGCTCCGCGGCATGTGAGGTCTTCCCAGACCAGGGCTCAAACCCGTGTGCCCTGCATTGGCAGGCAGATTCTTAATCACTGTGCCACCAGGGAAGTCTGCATTTCTTATCTTGGGTTTAATTTGCTTAAGTTGCTTCCACCTTCTCTGCTTGGGTCTAGTGACTCCTTGGGAGCTGGGGTGGTGTATTTGGTAGCCTGATGGTGGTTAAGAGGATGAGTTTAGGACAGAGGGGCCTGGGAATATGTCCTAGGTCTGCCATTAAGGACCACATGACCTGGGACCTGGGACTTAACCTCTCTGAGCCTCAATGTTCTCATCTGTAAAATGGGAGAGAACTATTACCTGCCTCAAAGGGTTGTTGGGCAATCCTCAAAGGATGGTTGACTACACCTGGCATTATGTTATTCCCATAACAACCACAGGCTGAGGACACCCACAGGCCTGAGATAAGGGTATTTGGATCATGAATCTGGAGTTATGAAGCCAGGTTTCTCTCCCTAGACAAGCTTGGAGGTGAAGGGAAAAGAGAGCTTGTTGTAGCTGAATGATCCAGTATGGGGCTCCTTAAGATGGTAGAATCCAAGATTTTCAGGATTGGAAAAAACCCTGGAAATCCTTTAAGACTGATAGGAAGGCAGTTATATAGCAGGAAAGTAAAAAAGAGAGCAGGCAAGGCTGACCTCCACAAAGCACTGCTTATGAAGGGATCTGAGATTCTGATGGGAGTGCCTGGCAGCCAATACTAGGATAGGACCTGGAGTCTGGGAGCCTGGTCACTGCTCAGGTGGAGAAACAAAGTTATTCCATCCACCCTTGGGTCAATTCTTCATTGCCTCTGGAGGAGATGCTGGTGGTTTAGGAAACTAGGTGGACCTGGTCCCATTTGTCCTAATCTGGTTATAAATAACCCATGTTTCCTGTATGGTCTGGCACAGAAACCAGAGGAAGGGTATGCAGATCTGGGCTCCACTGTTGCCTTGGCACAGCTGCTCTGTCCTCTTTGGATAAGACGGAGAAGCCAGGGAACCCATAGGGCCCTGTCTAGGAGGAAAACATCAACAACCAAAATTACAGTCAGGAAGAACTGCCTCCATCTGCGAGTAACTGGGCAATGACCTCCTAATCAAGCTCTTATTAATTTGCTTTCTGAAAGTTACAGTATAGTACTTGGTGGGTGCGCCCCGCCCTGCTTGTCACCAAGGTGTTGAAGATTAAACATTTCACATGGAATCAAGGTGGAACTCTTTCATCTGATTAAATATAATAGCCTGATTTATTCCAACATCATGAAGTCTTAAAAGCCATACCCTTTTATATTTGGAACACAGGGAGGGATTGCAGGGTTTTTATCTTGAGTCCTGTGTTTCAGGGGAGGAAGAGGAAGCACCGGGAGGGGAAAAGACACAAAGCAGAATTCAGACCAATGTTTTTTAAAGTGTGGTCAATGGATCTCTCTTGCATCTGACTCACTTGCTTGTTAAAAAAATGCAGATTCCTTGCGTCTGTTTCTGAGTCGGAAACTTTCCAGGTGATTTTTATGAACACCCAGGTCTGAAAAATCTCAGGTAGAAGTGGCAAGTCTTCTAGGACATTAACCACATTGATAAATGGAAGTACTCAGACAACTCAAAACACCATCTCAGCTAATAGTTTCTTGACCCACCTCAGAAAATCTTTCACTTTAACATTAGACTGGCTAAAGCTTGACTTCCATGTTTACACTTCATTCACCTACAGGTAGTGATGTGATGCAAATAGAAAAACTTCTGGCCTTTGGGACAGAGAAGGAATAGCATGTCTGTGTATAAATCACCCCCAGTTCATCAAAGGCTGATGTCTTAGTTCCAGCTCTCAGGTCTCAGGTGTTGTAAATGCTGACTTACAGCTCCTTTATCTACTGATAACAAAGGTGAACATAAGTGATCTCCAGAAATGGTTCACGTGCACTCCAGGGTTCTTGAAACACCACAGGTGATTGGCAAATGTTTCTCTTGCAGACACAAACTCAAATAAACAGCTCATTCCTTTCGAGAGCTCCCCATAGCAGTGGTTACGAGCGTGAATGTAGTAAGGCGGGGACAAGCCTTCCTCTCCCTTGCCCCATACTTTCTTCCCCTTTCCGATGTCAGATTTTTCTGACACTTAAGGAGTCCAGACTGAGGGAAAGAAGTTATTGATAAAGAACTTCAGGAAGCAACTCCCATCCCCCCACTGCCCCTTGCCCAGGCCACTGCCCTTTCAGAGTTAGTTACAGACTCTCCATTCTACTCATTTCAGGAAGCCTGGGGGCCACATGGCTTTGAATCACTGTCTTGTAAGGCACAGTGAACTTCATTCAGTGGGCTCTGGGGAAATGCAGAGTTGGGTCCTGCCCGCCGAAGATTCTGGTAGGATTCTTATAGGTTTTGATTATAGGGAGCCTGGGTAACTCTGGAACATGTATTAATGGCACATGTAAAGAAGAATTAACAAATTTAGTGAGATATATTTCATGTACCACATAATTCACCCATTTAAAGTATACAATTCAATGATTCTTAGTATATTAAATATTTTTAGTATTTATTTATTTTAATGGAAATGCATTTCTTTTATTTATTTATTTATTTTATTTTATTTTACTTTTGGCTGTGTTGGGTCTTCGTTTCTGTGCGAGGGCTTTCTCTAGTTGCGGCAAGCGGGGGCCACTCTTCATCGCAGTGCGCGGGCCTCTCACTGTCGCGGCCTCTCTTGTTGCGTTGCGGAGCACAGGCTCCAGACGTGCAGGCTCAGTAGTTGTGGCTCACGGGCCCAGCTGCTCCGCGGCATGTGGGATCCTCCCAGACCATGGCTCAAACCCGTGTCCCCTGCACTAGCAGGCAGACTCTCAAACACTGCGCCACCAGGGAAGCCCCCATTCATTTTTATGACTGAATAATGTTCCATTGTATGGATATACATTTCGTTTATCCATTCATCAGTTGATGGGCATTTGGGTTGTTTCTACCTTTTGGATATTATGAATAATGCTGCTATGAACATTTGCGCACAAGGTTTTGTGTGGACAGATGTCTTCATTCCTCTTGGGTATATACCTAAGGAGTAGAATTGTTGGGTCATATGGTAACTCCAAGTTTAACCTTTTGAGGAACTGCCAGACTGTTTTCCAAAGTGGCTGCACCATTTTACATTCACAAACAGTGTATAAGAATTCTAATTTCTCCACATCTTCCTTAACCCTTATTATTATGTGCTTTTGATTTTAGCTATCCTAAAAAGTATGAAGTGATATTTCACTGTTTTTCTGATTTGCATTTCCATGATGGCTAACGACATTATCTTTTCATGTGCTTATTGGCCATTTGTATATCTTTGGAGAAATGTCTGTTTAGGTCCTTTGCCCATTTTACAATTGGGGCTATTTGCCTTTTTATTATTGAGCTGTAGGAATTCTTTACATATTCTAGATGCAGTCTTTTATCAGATATATGATTGCAAAATCTTTCTCCCATCCTTTGCAGTTTTTCACTTTCTTGATGTCCTTTGAGGCATAACAATTTTATGTTTTGCTGATGTCCAATTTATCTGTTTTGTTGTTGTTGTGGCTTGTGACTCACATTTTGGGAAGTGTTGCTAAAATGCACCGTGGGGCTTCCCTGGTGGCGCAGTGGTTGAGAGTCCGCCTGCCGATGCAGGGGACACGGGTTCGGGCCCCGGTCCGGGAAAATCCCACATGTCGTGGAGCGGCTGGGCCCGTGAGCCATGGCCGCTGAGCCTGCGCGTCCGGAGCCTGTGCTCCGCGACGGGAGAGGCCACAACAGTGAGAGGCCCGCGTACCGCAAAAAAAATAAATAAATAAAAATAAAAGAAAATAAAATGCACCTTGAAACTCTGGAAGCTTTGAGACCTCTAAGTTTGGCGGTGGTTTACAGGTTGACTTTGAGGTTGCCTTTGACAGGGATTTCCTCCAAGTTTGGGATTTCATTCCCCACCCAGCCAGCTAGCTCTTGCTCCTTCTCTGGGCTGGAAGCACAGAGCCCCAGGGGACCTTCACCGTGTTTACATTCCCCTCCCTCTCCTGAGGTCTACCACAATAGAGCAGCTGAGATGACAGTTTGGAAATGTCCTTTATTGTGAAAACTCAATGGCCTTTGTCTCTGGGATTTGAAATTTTCATGCAAATGTTGGCAGCCAAGAGTTCGGAAGGAGGAGGGGAAGGGCTGGGAGAAGAAACCCTGCCATTGATTTCCATAGTGAGTCATTTCAGCTCTGTGTTGTCTTGGTTTTCTCACCCATAAAATGGGGGAAAATTTGTCCATCTCCCCAACTCAGTGGGGGTACTTTGAAGATGAGTTAGAATACTTTTGAGATCTTGGATTAAAGACATTACTGAGGCACAAGGTGTTATTATAACAATAAATGACTTAATAGAAGAGAGGGTGAGGCCGCTAAAGCAAAGGGCGGAAGGAGAGGCTCTGCACTGTGGAGTGGCTTCGGCCTAGAGCTCCTGGGCCCAGACAGAGTTTTATTCTTAGGAGTGAGATGGTGTAATTTCTCACGAACTGTTTGGGTTATTTCATTTGAGTTCAGCATTGCTCTGCTAAGTACATCCTATATGACTTCTGCCACAAGGAAAGATTACACTCTTTTTAGGAAATAAGATATACGTTAAAACAAGTAGAAACAGAGCAAGATATTATAATCAAGCCGTGAACTGAATAACAAGTGTCAAAAAGAAAGCAGAATAGATAATGGTGAAGAGAAGCATTCCCCTATTATGAATCTGAGATCTACCATACACTAGCTGTGTGACTTTGCCTCATTTTCTTCTTCTGTGACTGCAATTGTTCATACAAAGGACTTGTAATAATGGCCAGCACATAGTAAGCCCTCAAATGTTGGGCCTATCTGGGACCTTGTCAGGCTCGGCTTTTTCTGGTTATATGATCTTGGCCAAGTGGCTAGATCCTTCTTATCCTCAGTTATCCCATCTGTTAAATGGGGATAAGGATACTTACTAGGGAAACGGACCCTGTGGGGCCCTCCTGGGTACAAATCCTTTCCGTGTTCTCCATTTCTTGTTTGCAGGAAATAGGCTTCATGCAGCGTCCTGGATCTTCCTTGAGTTCCAAAGGGCAGATTGAAAGAGCTGCTGATCAGGGAAGGGAGTGCAGAAACACAGGAGAAGCATTCAAGAAACAATAGTGCAGCCATGGGGCAGGGTCCGGTTTCCAACTCAAGGAACACACATAACAATATTTTTGAGTTCTTCTGCAGGAACTAAGGCCCCCATCCAGGTGGAGGATGGTAACTTCAGGCTGAGCACAAGATTCCTGGAACACTGCCCTGTTACCTCATCACCAACCAATCAGAAGAAAGTCTGCACACAGTGGAAGGTAAGAAAGAATCTGACCCCCTCCCCTGATGATTCTCCCTTTAAAAACTTTCCTGGGCGAGCAGAATCTCTAGCGTTGGTTTTTGGGCAGGAGCGTGCCATCTCCCCAGGTTGCCAGCCTCTTGAATAAAGCAACATTTCCTTTCCAACCAACACTTGTCTCTGGAGTATTGGCTTTCCAGCGGCCAGCAGATGAACCTGATTTCCGTTAACACTAGCTCACAAGGCGGAGGTGAGGATGGAGACAGTGTTTGTAAATAGCATAGCAGGAGCCCTACAAATGGTAAGCATTCACTAAATTAGTTACTATTACTGTCAGTAACGCGATTACCTGCCCTGGCTGAGAGGTGCTGCTCACCGATGGCTTAGTTAAATCAGAGGCCTGCTTTGGAAGCTGGAATTTGAGATGGGCAGGAAGGGATTGATAGGATTTGGGTGATCAGAGAAGAAAGCAGGATTAAAGAAAGGCAGAAGCCTGAGGCTGAACTGTCTCTGGAAGGCAGGAGGAGACTGGGGCTTCTCACTTTCCGCACCCCCCAGTCCGGAGCCTGGCGGGCTGTATCTGGCAGAGCCCGTGGCTGCTGTTTACCTCCGACCCCCTCCACCCCGCACCCGCCTTCGCAATCTCTTTCACCTTCGCAGTCGGCGAGGGCAGTGCTCTGCTAGGTTGGAGGAGGCTCTCCCTCCCTGAGGAATGTGCGACCCTCCCTCTCTGAGGAATGTGCGTCCAGCTTCCCGGGCGATCCGGCCCAGCGCCTACCACTTTCCCCCGCCGCGGGTAGCCAGGGGAGCCCCGCTGTCTTCACCCCACCCTCCGCCATGATCCAGTTTCAAAGTCACCTGAAAGCCATTTCCTTCCGCTCACGCCCCTCCCCTCCCTGTAAATCACCTAGGACTTGCATTTGCCTGGAGTAACTTTTTTTCTTTTCCTTTTTGGCTTTTTTTTTTTTTTTTGCTTATTTTGTTTTAACGTGAATATTAGGCGTTTACTAGACGCACTTACCTCTACTGGATGTCAAGTATACCCAGTGGTTCTGATGTCAGTGTCCCATCCCTCCTCCCATCCTGGGCTTCTCTTCCCCTGTCCTGTGCTGGGACAGCATCTTTTTTTCAGCACATTTATTGATGAATTACTTCGGGTTTTAAAGTTTATGCTCTTGCTCAAAACGCAGCCGATCCTTATTGAGTGTCCCTGTCGCGTCCTCAGCCCCTCACTTTCCAGGTATGCACCTTTCGATGCCCACATGATTACATACAGACATAAAAACAGGAGACAGGTTCTCTTCGTTTTACCAAAATGGGTCCTTTATTTACACGGGTTTCTGCCTCTTGCTTTTTCCACCTAACAGTCTTGTGGTGGACTCCCTCCAAGTTATCGGCTTCTTCATCTCTTTCTTGTCAGCTTCTCGGAGGTTTGGATTTATATCTGTAAAGGGTCACGGGAACCGAATTTCGGTGAGGAATTCAAGACGTGAGTTTCTGGCTCAGAAAAGCCGAGGTGACCTGCTCTGGTAGGATCAGGACTCCCAAGTCCGATCCCAACTAAGGACTCACTTGGAAGCCCCCTTTCCTGTCCGTACAATGGGGGCTGTTTTGGCCGTCCGGTGACCTCTTGGGAGGCAGTGATATCAGGTCTGTGACACCACTGTGTGTCCCACCCCCACCCCCACCCCGTGCGTCTTTGTGTCTTAGCGCATCTAGGTTGCTCGGGGTCGGCTAGCGTTCGGCCGGGAGGACACTGCCGGGGCCGCGCGCTCGCCCCACCCGCGGGCGTTAATCATTAGCGGCGCGCAAGACCCCCCCCCGCCGCCGCAGCCTTTACCCCGGGTTCCAGCTCGCAGCGCCGCGAGGTTGCCCCCGTCCCCCGCCGAGCCGCCAATCGCGGGATTCCAGTCGCTGGCCCGAGTCTCCACCCACTGGAAAAATTCCTGGTCCGCCCTCCCTGTCCCCTCCCGCGGCTGCTGCCGCTCTGCTCGGCCCCGACTTCCTGCCGGGCGCTGGAAGGCGCGCGCGGGCTGGGGTCCCCGGGGGCCGCGCTAGCAGCTGGCCGCGCCCCGGCCGCCAAGGGGCTGGCCGTGGGCGGGAGCGGCCGGCAGCCTCGGCCCCTTCCCGGAGCGACATTCAAACTCGCGCCCGCGTTGCGGCGGCACCTGGGTGGCTTCGCGCGCCGTGCGTTCTGGATCCAGCCGGGCGGCCGCTGCTCGGTGAGTGTCCGTCGGTTCTCCCCGCGTCCTCTGCGGGCGCAGCGGGCCGAGCGGCAGTGCCCGGAGTGGTTTTGAAGCCCTTGCCCTCCCGGGCACCCGCCCCAGCCCCCTGCGGGGTGAGGACTCGGCGCGGCAGAGAGGGGCCCGGGGCCGCGTGGGCTCCTCCCAGGGCGACCCTCCAGGCCGAGGGCTGGAGCGCGAGAGGCTCGTGTAAGGAGACATTTTTCTGTCCTTTAGCCCCCACCCCGGAAACGAAAGGAGCGAATGCGCCCCGTGACTTCCAAGAGGCGCAGTTTGAAACCCGGGAAGCCCTCGAGGCGGCGCCCACCCGCGCCCACCCGCCCCCACTGCGCGCGCTTTTGCCCGAGGGCTGGTCCTTGCCTGGGACTGTGGGCCCGGGAGGGGTGGACTCTTCTGGGGAAGGACCCGAGCCTCTGGTCCCGGGAGCCCAAAGGCGCCAGCAGCCTGTTCCGGGTTGGTGTCACACAGTACTCGCTCTGGGAATCTCACGCGTCCTGGAGGGATTAGAGTGGGTGCCAGCAATGGGGTGTCGGGGAGCCGAAAGCACAGAAGCCACTGCCTGCCACTGCCTCCCTCGACCTCACCCACTCCCAAAACCGGTTTGGTTGATTTTCTCCTTATTCGCAGCCCTTTGGTTTGGAACGCTAGGAGGAGGCGTGCAAACTCGAAAATTTCAAGACGTTTTTAGGTAGCTACTTTTACTCTTTGGAGCTGCTTTTTAAAACAAAAGAAAGAACGGAGTGGGAAACGTAATGGTGGGAGGCTGGAGGGGTGTGGCCTGGGGTGGGGCGGTGTTATAGCGGCCACTGTAAGAGTTTCACCCTCGTTAGTCACTTGCCTATCTCCTGTTCTGGGGCCCCCAGGAGGCGATCCGGATTGCATCGTCCTACAGGGAACCCTGGACTGGGGGTTCCCAGAGTCTCCTCAGCCCTGCCTCTGCACGCAGCTCAGTCACACCAACCTTCCTCAAAGAAATAATGAGGGAGAGTAATGACAGCCCTGAGGGCTCCCCACTGAGCACATTGCCGGCCTCCCTTAAGGCAAGTGCCTTTCTAGCCTGCCTTTGCTGGACTGGGAATGGAATCCTGAGTGACGTAGCTGGGAATGACTTCACCCTAACCATTTCCAGCAGAAAACCTAGGGAGTAAGAACTCAAAAAAGGTGTACCCCTTCCCTCTGTTGTTCACCCTCTTCCCTGTGGGCCTGGGATGCCTCATCTCATCTCCTGCTGTTAATACTCCTCTGTCTCTGCTGCCCCCACTCCTTTCCCAGAAGGCTGGGCAACCCCTTAGATCCCTGGATGTCTTGCTCTGGGGATGGGGCAGGGAGTCTGCGTGGGGTAAACCAAGTCCTAGAAGCAGAGGAAGTGGTTTGCTTAAGAGCTGCCTTGGGCTTTTCTACTGCATTTTATTAGAAGTGGCACACTGGGGAGAGTGGGAAGAGCACTGGCATGGGAGCCCAGCACAGGATTTTGCCTCCGCTTTAGTCCTGGCTCAACTGTATATGGCATCGGATTTCTAGAGTCATTTGGGCTGGAAGGCACCTCCCGGGTGCCTAGGCCATTTACACATGCAGGCATCAGAGCCCAGAGATGTGACGTGACTGGAGCCTGGCTCCTGTTGGCCAAACAGGGACCAGAACTCAGATTTCCTCGTGGTCTAATCCATGCTTTTCCCAACGTGACCTGAGCAAGTCACATACTTTTTTCTGACTCAGCTTCCACATGAGTAGAGTTGGGGACTTGCCTGCTTTTCTTCACAGAGGCTGTGGTAAGGATCAAAGGAAGCCACATACGTGGAAAGTGCTGCATAAACGCCTATACAAAATGAGGGGCTCACTGTGGCTAGGAGGGGCCCTCAAGAGCTTTACAATTTACTGGATATGTCCCATGTGTGCCACAAGGAGACGGTAGATACCAGGAGCCAATGGTGGATGTTTACACCCCTGGCCTGTAATAGCTCCAGGGTAAACATTTGCCTTACCAAATCCACAGCTCTCCCAGGGTCACTGTGTTTACCCTGGAGGTGACCAAAGGCCATGGCCTGAGGGATGGCCAGGGCAGGAGGGGAAAAGGAGCTGTGTTCCAGATGTATGGCTTGCCCCTTCACCTCCACTCTCCTCTCAGAACCTTGTGAAGGCTCTGGTTCCAAGTCTGGGGGTTGCTACAAGCCCAGGCTGAGCACTGACTTTGGAGGGTTAATCGGGAGACCAACTAGCTATTCCCTGTTGTGTTGAGGGTTGAGGGGACTCTGGGCATTGGGAGGGTGCTGCCTTTGCAGCTGCACTGAGGGCTGTCTTCAGCTCCTCATTTGCCCCCCTCTCCCCATCCCAGGCTGCCACTCTGGCCCAGGCCGCTGCTCAGTCCTGCCTCTCTGGCCAGCTGCATGTCCATAGGCCTTTGTTTCAGGGTTGCAAGCCCGCCCTCCCCAGCAGAAGCCCTCAGGTTGGGGCCCTGGCAGCTGGAAATCACTACTGCCAGCAGGAAGGCTTTGCTGGAGTCCACAGGGGACCTGGCAGACCTTCATTTCCTCTTGTAGGTCCCATCTGGAGACCCCAACTTGCCCCTGGCCAGATTCTCTCACCATCTTTTCTCATCTTTCCTCCCCTGAATGGATGGATCATGCTCTTTTTCTTCCTACACTCACACTTAGTTCTATTTTAAAGGATTCATTCATTCATTCAACAGTTTTTTTGGCATCTACTATATATGAATGCTGGACGCAGAGGACACAGCAGTGAACAAAATATATGATAGTCATTGACTTCATGGAGCTGGCTTCTGGTGGGGGGAAGCTGTCAATAAGCAAGACAGGTAGTGGAAAGCAAGTTAATGATAAGCAGAGCAACATGATAGGGAAGGTGGATGTGAATTGTCATGGAGGGGGTGAGATGGCATTTTAGATGGGGTGGTCTGGGGCGCATCCCGAGGAAGGGCTATTTGATAATACCTGAAGGAGGAGTTTCCCTTCATCTCTGGTTTCCTTTTCTTTTTTTTTTTTTTTCCTGCGGTACGCGGGCCTCTCGCTGTTGTGGCCTCTCCCATTGCGGAGCACAGGCTCCGGACGCACAGGCTCAGTGGCCATGGCTCACGGGCCTAGCCGCTCCACGGCATGTGGGATCTTACCGGACCGGGGCATGAACCCATGTCCCCTGCATCGGCAGGTGGACTCTCAACCACTGGGCCACCAGGGAAGCCCCTCTGGTTTCCTTTTGTAACCCAGTTCATGCAACTCACTGCAGGGCTTGACAGCTTATTAGCCCTGCGGTGCTAAACTCCTTTGAGCCTGTGTTTCTCACCAGTAAAATGGAGTTAGTCATCATACCTACCACATACAGTTTTGTGAGACTGAACAATGAGCTAACGTGTGTTAAAGGCTTAGCAGAACCTATAGAGGTCATCAGTAAGTGATAGTCTTTTATTTTGTTATTTCTCCAACCAAATTCTGCAGGGGTAGCCCAAGATATTTAATGCCATTGCTAAATGAAAAGCTTTCCGTTTGAAGAATTAGGCAAGTGGGGAATTAGAGGCAGGTGAAAATCGAAACCCTAGTTAGTGCAGACTTTCTAGTTGGTGGGACTTTGCAGCCATATCCTAGATTCTCGGGGGTTGAGGATGTGGGTCTCCCAGGTGTGTGTGCTGCTTCCCCTGCTGACAGGGTGAACTGGGGGCAGCTGTGATTCTTCTCCCTTGCTCTGGAATTCCCCTTGCTTCCAAGCAGCCCTGATGAATCACACCTTCGTTCCTGGCCTCTCTGTCTCACAGCTGGGAAGACTATCTGCTCCTCCCCCAACGTCCTGTAGATAAATTACACCCAGAGAGGGAGAGAAAGGGATGGTGAAAACGAGGGAGGGGCAGGGGAAAGCTGGGCAGATGGGTGGAGCTGTTTTAGGAGAGCCTGCAAAGGTGCAAGAGGATTCTGATGAAGGCCTAGAGGCAGCCCCAGAAAAAGTTTCAAGAAGTGTCCACCATGGAGCAGAGTAACAGAATGGACAGGCACTGTGAGTGCTCAGAGTCTGGCTGGACTTGCTCAGCTCTGCACTGCTTCCACCCAGGCTTTCTGAGGAGTCTCTTCCCCTCTCTGCTGGAACCAGGACCTTAAAGGGAGGGACCTGATCTCAAAGCCTGCGGTCAAAAGCTGCGGTGAGCGGTTTCCTGGGGGCCTGGCCCTGGCTCAGGAAACAGGGGTGGGTGGTGGAGGGCGGGTCCTGGGGGAGTGGTCATCAGCCAGACCACTCCCTCTAAGAGCCCTGTCACCATCCAGCAGGAGCTGGACAGCCGAGCGGGCCCTGTGGTGAAGGAGCTTCCTGGTGCCTAGAGGAAACCAGGTAAAGCTAGATATAATATGGCTTCAGAGGAAGTGGATGGGAAGGTCCAAACAGCCTCAGGCATTTTTATGATGTTGGGTGACCTCAAGTCAGAGGGGAATGAAAACTGGGTAGGGTCAATGAACCTGTGATCAGAAGGAGGAGGTACATCCAGAGATGCCGGCATCCCTCTGGGTGCTGGCTGTTTGGGATAAAGGCTGGCTTTGTCAACAGGGTCTCTGCTCTGTTCTTATTTTGATTAGCAGCTCTCTGAAGGCAGGGACTCTGAGTCATCTTTGTTCCCACATTGCATGGAGAACAGTGTAAAGTGTAATCAACAGGGCATGATGAACTTGTGCTGGGGTCCCACCCTGAGGGCAATCTGGGCTCGGTGATCTCATCTGCTCCAGTTTTTGTTCCATGGAGTTAGAGGAAGAAGTCAGTGGTGGGGGTCAAGCCTAGCCCTTGGTGGGCTGTTGCCATCTGGGAATGCCAGCCAAGGGAGAATGGGGGCTTTTTATAGTTCTCTTGCTGGCCTTTGGGGAGGAAGCCCTCCTGGCTTAAGCTCAAGGAGTGGATTTTTAAGGACTCTCAAATTCTGTTTCGTGCTGAGCAGACTCTGGGCCAACCACAGGACCTGAATGAGGTACAGATGGGCATAATGGTAACTGTGCATGTAGCCTTTTGGGAGATAGAGTTTGAGGGTACTAGGGGTTGCTCTGATTGTTGCTGGAGTTTGGCTGAGACTGGAGGGAGAGGTGCTACAGGAGTGAAGTCTATTTCACTATGGTAATGGGATCTCGGGAGGGAAGATGGGTTCTACAGGTACTGGAAGCTCTTAAAAAGTCATATCCTTTACTCTCCAGGCCACAAGACTGTGTGTGTGTGTGTGTGTGTGTGTGTGTGTGTGTATGTGTGTGTCTGCACATAAATCAGAGGTTCTTGACCGATAGATGTCAAGTGTTTATTGAAAGGAAAAGAGAACCAGTATTCTTGTGGTCTCTATCCTGTGCGTCGCTACATCCCCAGTGCTTGATGCATAGTAGGATTCAATAAATATTTGTTGAATAAGTAAAACCCTACTGTGTGATGAACCTTTAGGAATTAGAGAAATTTTCATGCTCTTCACAAATGTTCTAATCCTGTCTGGAAGTATCTAGGATCGAGTATAACATTCTAAGAAGTTGAACCTGTGGTCAGCTGCTCTGGCCCAGGGGTAGGCAGCTCTGTATTCCTCCAGCCTGGGCAAGTGAAAGGGTGCCTGGGGTCACTGGGACCAGTCCTCCTGGGCCTGCTGAGAGTTTGCCCCCATGAATGTTGTGTCCAAAGTGGATGGTAGGGTGTGCTTATAGTCTAGAATATAGTTCATCCCATAATATGTCCTATAATATCCCATAACACCTCTCCTACCCTATTCAGGACATGGCCACCCAGTAGCCTTGCTTATCTGCATGGAGCCAAGAAGGTCTCCAGATCAGCCAGGACTCAAGTTCCTGCACTTTTTTCACACCAGCTCCCTAAGACCCTGTTTAACTCTTTTTTTAAAAAAAATAAATTTATTTTATTTATTTATTTTTGGCTGCCTTGGATCTTTGTTGCTGAGCACGGGCTTTCTCTAGTTGCGGTGAGTGGGGGCTACTCTTCGTTGTGGTGCGCGGGCTTCTCGTTGCGGAGCATGGGCGCTAGGCGCATGGGCTTCAGTACCTGTGGCGCGTGGGCTCAGTAGTTGTGGCGCACGGGCTTAGTTGCTCCGTGGCATGTGGGATCTTCCTGGACCAGGGCCCGAACCTGTGTCACCTGCCTTGACGGGTGGATTCTTAACCACTGTGCCACCAGGGAAGCCCTGTTTAACTCTTATATAGGAGTTGTGTCATCCTATTTCCAAGCCCACAACTGAAAGGAAGCAGCAAAGGAGAGAGTAAAGAGACCAGCATAGAGAGGAAAAATGACCACAGTGCAACTGAGAGTGGACAGAGATCAAGACACTATGCAAAGCAAGCACGAGCATAAGAGCCGGGGGTCATTTATTTAGGGGGAATGGCTTGTCACGCCTTGGCCCTTGGGGGGATCATTATTTTGATAATTGATGCTTTGCTGGTAATTGTGACCCTGAGTCAGCAAGAAAAGGTTAAATGATATTCCCTTGACTGTTTAGGAAGGCAGGGAAGGAAGTGTGTAACATGTTTTTAAAAGATGTCCCAGTCAGATAGACTAAAAGTTTTAAAAGTGTTGACACTTAGGTAATATCACTGGTCCTCTCAACAAGGCAAAAAATAAGTGGTGGTGCCCTCAACTACAGATAAGGAAACTGAGTCCACCCACACAAGGTAGGTAACTTTTCTGAGTTCTCTCAGCTAAGCCTTGGCAGGGATGAGGTCTGAACTTCTAAATGACTCTGGAGCACGTACACTGAACTCTACCCCAGACTGGAAACCGGGCACACTCTTGAAAACATGGCTCTTGGACAACTCTCTTCAGGGGTTCCGGCTAGTCAAGGTTTTACTGTGTTACTGTGGAGCCAGGATGGGCCCAAACTTAATTCAGCTCCACCCATAGCAGACTGCCAGTTATCCTAAAGGACGCTTGCCTCAGTGGAAACAAGAACGCCTTTAATACATTTACATTTTAAGCACCTACCCGGGTGCCACACAACACTTGCTGAGGCCAGAAAATGATAGGGAGGAGCTGCAATTTCAAAAATCCCAGGCCTCTTTCCGTCAGGAGCTTTTGTTCCTTTGTTTTGGTTCTGGACGCTGCTGAAAGATGCTGTGCTGTGCAGTCTCGGTGCCGGTTGTTCCAGTCTGTCTCCAGGGTGGCGGGGCCCGCCCCTGTGTAGGAACCCCTACCCCCATGTTCCCACCATCCAGATCTGGCAGATAGTAATTTTATCCTATTTACTTCTCATTTATTATAGAGATAGAATGTTACAGATGCAACTGAAGCTTTCTTTTTCTTCCTGATAGCTTTCTCTTCCCTCCCTCCCGCCCCAGAAGTAACATTCTCTTGAATATGGTGTTTATCATTTCTATGAATGTTTTTATACTTTTTACTGTTGTCTGTAAGTAATTTATAGTTTCATGTCGTTTTAATTTTGACTTGTATAGCATCATGTTGAATGAACATTGTTGTCTAGATTTACCCATGTTGAAATATTTAAATCTAGTTTATTCGGTGAACTATTATATGGTTTCTATTGCATATTACAGTTCCCTTATGGACAGACATTTAGGTTGATTCCATTTTCTCACCACTATAAGTAATAACTGTATTTATCATCCATGTGCCAGTCTTCTCTACCATATGTACCAGTGGTGGGATTACTGGGTTATAAATTTTGCTTTTCAAGATACGGTCAAATAATGTCCCTGAGTGATTTGTAACCAATTTATGTTCTTACCAGAAACATGAGATTGTTCTTACCAGAAACATGGGATTGTGTTCTTGCAATCTGGTAGATGTAAAACGGTATTTTAAAATTAATTTATAAATTGTTTTTTTAAATAAGCGCTTTTGATTAAAGATAGGGATGAGCACTTTTCATGTTTATTGGCTAGCCACGTTTATTATTCTGTGAGGCTTTGCCCTTTACGTTAAAAAAATAATTTTTAACCAGGTAATGTATCCATATGATTCAAACCTTGAAAGGTAATACAGTGAAAAGTCTCCAACATCTGTTCCCTTGCTCCCAGCTCCCTACCCTGTGACAAGTTAGAGGTTCTTGGTACTTTTTCAGAGTTTTAATTGCCATTTTCTTTTTCTTGTTGATTTTTAGGAGTTAAAAAG
>NW_020173729.1:1112864-1133564 GCF_003031525.2 Neophocaena asiaeorientalis asiaeorientalis | reverse complement strand
TGTAGGTTATATTCATTACATATAGCTCTGGATTGTCTTAACTTTATTAATGTCATTTTTCATAGGGAAGTTTTAATTTTAATGTGGCCAGATTTGCCAGTCTTTTCTTCATACTTTCTGCATCTTATTCAAGAAATCTTTTCCTACTCTGATTTTACAGAAACATATTTAGTCTATTTTCTTTTTAAATTTTGCTTCCACACTTACATTTTAAATTCATCTGGAATGTATTTCTTTTATGTGACAATGGTTCTCAACTCTGGCTACATAGTAAAGCCTCATGAGGAGCTTTTTAAGAAAGTACGATTGTCTGAGCCTCATTTCAGATCAGACCAATAAAATTAAAATATCTCAGGGTGGAGCCTAGGCGTGGCTATGAAATGCCCCAGGTGACTTTTATGTCCAGCCAAGGTTGAGAACCACTCAACCCTGTAAGATGGAACTGATTTTATTTTTTCCAGAGCAATAGCCAGTTTTTCCAGTACTTGTTATTGAACAGTCTATGCTTTTCCTGCTGACTTGTTACTGTTAAGATTTGATTGATAACTTTATTGAGATATATTTCACATATCTTAAATTCACCCATGTAGAGTGGTTTTTAGTATATATTCAGAGTTGTGCAACCACCCCCGCTATCCCCGCATCTTTTTTTTTTTTGGCCGGGGGGGCCCTGTTGCTTGGCTTGTGGGATCCTTGTTCCCCAACCGGGGATCAAACCTGGGTGAGAGCTCCGAGTCCTAACCCCTGGACCACCAGGGAATTCTCTCCACTATGTAATCTTAAACCATTTTTATTACCCCTATAAGAAGCCCTGTATCTTTAGTAATCATTTCCTATTTCCTCCATCCCCTAGCCCCAGGCAATCACTAATCTACTTTTATCTCTCTAGATTTGCCTATTCTGGACATTTTATGTAATGAGTTCATACAATATGTAGCTGTATTGACCAGCCTTTTTCATTTAATGTAATGTTTTCGAGTCATCCGTGTCGTGGCATGTTATCAGTTCTTCATTATTTTTTATTGCCAAATAATATTCCATTGTATGGGTATACTACATTTTGTTTATCCATTCATCAGTTGATGGACATTCTAGCTGTTTCCACTATGCTGCTGTTTCCACTAGCAGCATTCCACTATAATGCTGCTATGAACAGTTGTGTACAACTTTTTGTACGCAGCATATAGATCCCCTAGCTTCTATATGAACTATGGGGAGATGATTATTTACAAGTTAACTTTTTGAGGAATTGCTAAATTGTTTTCCAAATAGGCTACACTATTTTACATTCTTTTTTTTTTTTTGCGGTATGCCAGCCTCTCACTGTTGTGGCCTCTCCCTTTGCGGAGCGCAGACTCAGCGGCCATGGCTCATGGGCCCAGCCGCTCTGCGGCATGTGGGATCTTCCCGGACCGGGGCACGAACCGGTGTCCCCTGCATCGGCAGGCGGACTCTCAACCACTGCGCCACCAGGGAAGCCCTATTGTACATTCTTACCAGCAATGAGCAAGGGTTCTAATTTCTCCTCATCCTCACCATTACTTGTTATTGAACATGGTTTTAATTTTAACCATCCTAGAGTGAGTAGGAAGTAGATTTAGTTGTGGTCTTGGTTTGCATTTCCCTAATGATTAATGATATTGAGCATCTTTTCTTGTGCTTATTGGCCATTTGTATATGTTTTTTGGAGAAATATCTATTCAAATTTTGCCGATTAAAAAAATTTTTTTTTTTTGATTGTTGTAAGGGTTCTTTATATAGTCTGGATACAAGTCTATTATCAGATTTACAAATATTTTCTCCCATTCTGTGGTTTGTCTTTTCACTTTCCTTTTTCTCTCTTTTAAAAATTTTAATTTAAAAATTAAAAAAAATCGAGGTGTAATTGATATGTCATTATTGGTTTCAGGTGTACAACTTAATGATTCAATCAATATTCGTATACATTGTGAAATGATCTAGTCCACTTTCTTTATAGTGCCCTTTGAAACACAAGTTTTAAATTTTGATGAAGTCCAATTATCTATTTTTGTTTTGTTTTGTTGCTTGTGCTTTTGCTGTTGTATCTGAGAAACCATTGCTCATCCAAGTTCACAAAAATTTACCCCTATATTTTCTTCTAAGAGTTTTATAGTTTTAGCTCTTATATTCAGGTCTATGATTCATTTTGACTTAATTTTTTTTTTTTTTTTTACGGTACCCGGGCCTCTCACTGTTGTGGCCTCTCCTGTTGTGGAGCACAGGCTCCGGACGCGCAGGCTCAGCGGCCATGGCTCACGGGCCCAGCCGCTCCACGGCATGTGGGATCTTCCCGGACCAGGGCACGAACCTGTGTCCCCTGCATCGGCAGGCAGACTCTCAACCACTGCGCCACCAGGGAAGCCCTGACTTAATTTTTGTGTATGGTATGAACTAGATATCCAAATTCATTCTTTTGCATGTGAATATACAGTTGTCCTAGCACCATTTGTTGAAAAGACGATTGTTTTCCTATTGAATGGTTTTGGTACCCTTAATGAAAATCAATTGACTGTAAATGTGAGGTTTTATTTCTGTACTCTCAATTCTGTTGCATTAATCTATATGTGTATCTTTATGCCTTGGTAACTATAGCTTTGTAGTCTTTGTGTGTGTGTGTGTGTGTGTTACACGGACCTCTCACTGTTGTGGCTTCTCCCATTGCGGAGCACAGGCTCCGGATGCGCAGGCTCAGCGGCCATGGCTCACGGGCCCAGCCGCTCCGCAGCATGTGGGATCTTCCCGGACCGGGGCCCGAACCCATGTCCCCTGCATCGGCAGGCGGACTCTCAACCACTGCGCCACCAGGGAAGCCCTGTAGTCGGTTTTGAAATTGGGAACTGTGAGTCTTCCAACTTTGTTCTTTTTCAAGATTGTTTTTCTGGCTCCCTTGCTTTTCCATACAAATTTTATGATTAGCTTGTCAATTTCTACAAAAATACCAGCTAGAATTTTGAAAGAGATTGGATTGAGTCTGTAGATCAATTTTGCTAACTTTAAGAATGTTAAGTGTTCTGATCCATGAACATGGGATGTCCTTCCATTTATTCAGGTCTTTAGTTTCTTTCAATAGTTTCCAGTATACAAGTCTTAACACTCCTCTTGTTAAATATATTCCAAAGTTTTTAATGCTTTTGCTGATGTTATAAATGGGATTGTTTTGTTTCTTAATTGCATTTGGGGGGTGGGGTGGGCTGTACCATGCAGTTTGCGGGATCCTAGTTCCCCAACCAGGGATTGAACCTGCTCCCTTGGCAGTGAAAGCGTGGAGTCCCAACTACTGGACTGCCAGGGAATTCCCCTTAATTGCATTTTTTGGGTTGTGCACTACTAGTATATAGGAGTAGAAATGATTTTTGTGTATTGATCTTGTATCCTGCCATCTTACTGGACTCTTTCATTAGTTCTAATCATTTTGTTAGTGGATTCCTTAGGATTTGCTATATATAAGATCATGTCATTTGTGAATAGAGATAGTTTTACTTCTTTTTTTTCAATCTGAATGTCTTTTATTTCTTTTTCTTGCCTAATTTTCATGGCTAGAATCCAGTACAGTGTTGAATAGAAGTATCATGAGGGGACATTCTTGTCTTATTCCTAATCTTAGGGGGAAAGCATTCCTTCTTTCTCCATTAAGATGAAACACCTGTGTGGTTTTTTGTATATGTTCTTTGTAAGACTGGGGATGTTCCCTTCTGTTCCTAGTTTGTGTGGTGTTTTTATCATGGAAGGGTGTCAGATTTTGTCAAATGTTTTTTCTGGGTCTATTGAGGTGATCAGGTGGTTTTTATATTTTATTCTATTAATATTTAAAATTATATTAATTGATTTTTGGATGTTAACCCAATCTTGTATTTCTGGGATAAATTCACATGGTCATAGTGTATGCTCCTTTTTATATGTTGCTGGATTCAGTTTGTTAGTATTTTGTTGAGGATTTTTACAGCCACACTTATAAGGGATGTTGGACTGTAGCTGGTTTTTTTTCTTGTGATATCTTGTTTGGTCTTGATAACAGGCCTCATAGAATGGGTTAAGTGTCCCTTTCTCTACTGTTTTTTGGAGGAGTTTGTGAAGAATTGCTATTAATTCTTTAAATGTTTGGCAAATTCACTAGTGAAGCCATCTAGTCCTGAGCTTTTCTTTATTGGAAGTTTAAAAATTATTAATTCAGTCTCTTTACTTATTAACAGGTCTCTTCAGATTTTCTGTTTCTTCCTGAGTCAGTCATTGGCTTATGACATTCTAAGGATTTGTCTAGGAATTTCATCTAACTTATCTAATTCATTGGCATAGAGTTGTTCATGGTATTTCCTTATAATCCTTTAAGAAGTTCTTTTTTATCTTTGATGTTTTGCGTTTATACTACGGATGATGTGTCTAAATGTGAACTTCTTTTAAATTTAACTTAGTCGTGCTTTCAATATGAGGACAAATGTTTTATGTTCAGTTCTGGAAAATTCATATACATTCTGTCTTTGAAAATTGCCTCTCCCCTATTCTTTCCTTTTTCTTCCTATAGAACTCTATGGACCTCTGTCTCTTTGGTTTTTTTTTTTTTGGACCTCTGTCTCTTAATGTTTATATTTTCTTATTCTTTGCATCTACTTCAGGATAATTTCTTCAGTTTTTTTTTTTCCATTTCACTAATTCTTTCTTTAGCTGTATTTGATTTTCTGTTGAACGTACCTATTGGGTTTGAAATGTCAATATGGTATACAATTCACCTGTGAAAAATCTGGGTTTCAACTGCGTGGGTCCACTTATATGTGGATCTTTTTCAATAAATATGTACTACAATACTACACAATCTGCAGCTTGTTGAATCCACGGATGCAGAACTGTGGATACAGAGGGCTGACTGTAAAGTTATATGCGGATTTTCTACTGTGTGAGGGGTTGGTGCCCCTAAGCCCCGTGTTGTTCAAAGGTCAACTGTATTTTATTTCCATTCAGTACTTTTTCAAAGTCTTTTTCAGATTTTTCTTTTATTTCTAGCTTTTGGAGTACCAGTTTTTTCCATCTTCTGACTCGCTTGTCATGGTTTGTTTTATTGTGTGGTTTGTAATTTTTATACTGATCTCCTCTTCATTGGGTTGCAAAGAGTGGGATGCTTAAAAGCAAGGTATTTTGGAAGTCTGCACTTATTGTGATGATGAGGTCTAGGACATATCAAATGTGTGGGTGAGTGGCTGAGGTGGGGTAGAGGAAAAGACTGGCAGAGGAACTTTGCATGTCTGGCTGCTTCCTGTCATACAGATCTCTGCCTAAGAGTCACCTTTTCAGAGCCTTCCCAGGCCTCCCTAAATGTCTCCACCCCCCCCAGTCCTACTGCCTTTCTTCTGTTTTATCTTATCACTGTTAACGCATCGCTATTCAGAAATATATTAGCTATTTGTCTATCTTTTGTGACCTTCCTCCATATTGGAATGTAAGGATTTGTCTTTTTTTTTTTTTTTGGCCACCCCACGTGGCATGTGGGATCCTAGTTCCCTAACCAGGAATTGAACCCGTGCCCTCTGCATTGGAAGCACCAGAGTCTTAACCACTGGACTGCTGGGGAAGTCCCCAGTAAGGATTTGTCTTATTCACTGCTACGTCCCCAGCAACTGGCATGTGGTTTATACTGTCCATAAATTTGAGTGAGTTTGAGTAGTCCTGTTTTTAGATGGAAGTCATCTGAGCCCCGATGCTGCAACTTTCAGCTGGGCTGAGTCTGACCAGGCAGCAGAGGTGAACAGTTTGCCTCTTCATCCCCAAACCTTCTTCTGGACTTCCACTGGAGATGTCTTCTTCTCCCATTATAAGAGCCCAGAAAATACAATCCATCCTGTGTGCTTCAGCCTTCTTCTGGCATGAGTTCCACAGCTGCTAAAATCAATCAGTAATAGGGATTTGAGTGCCAGAAGCCCTGGGGGAAGAAAATGCACAAAACCCTGGGAAGATCTGGTCCTTACCTTTAGGAGGCTGTGATTGAGTTAAGAAGACATCACACACAGAAAATAGGTTAGGACGCTTGCCCACTCAGTGAGTCTGCTGTGTAGATTAGCGCACCTGCTATAGCTTTCGGTAGAGAAGGCAATCTGCGTGCTGGCCCCTGGGTCACATGCCGTCACATAAGTGGTTTCTGGAGGGATCTATGGGCAAGTTACGAATTCCCAGGTGACTCCATTTTGGCCTCCTTCTGAGGTTACCCCATGCTGTAGGAACTTGGTCTGAGCGTAGTGTTACTTGTAAAAGGGCAGAAAGTGCCTGTGGGCGTTCCCATGATGTGGGCTAAGGATGGCACCTTTCCATTCGTCTTTGGCTGTATCTCTTGGCCCCATTGGTTTTGGGGTTGGGGAATGGTGACAAGCACTGGAATTCCAGCAAACCCTGGCTTTCCCACTTGCCTTGCTGCACAGCTTTCGGTGAGTGAGTAAATGGCTCTGCCTCATATGGTTATGGTAAGGAGAGTTCCTAGAGAATGTGTTTATTAGCACAATGCCTGCTACACCCTAATAAAATGCTAGTAGATATTATTCCAGTCCGGCACCTTGGGAGCCACTTGTGCCTCAGTTTCCTGATCTGTAAAACGGGGAAATAATACCCAATCCTTGCCTGCCGCCCCTCCCCTCTGCCCCTGGCTGTTGTAAGGGTTAATATCCTCAGGCTCTGAGGTCCTGGGGTGAGGGAGGAGCTGCATAAATGGGTCATTGTTGTGCTCCTGAATGATCTGGCTTTGTTCAAGTGTCTTCAGTATTTGACTTCCTGCAGTTAATGTCCCCTGACTTTAATTGCTATAGATATTTGCATGTGCTCAACGGCTGGCGGCTCTCACCTGCCCGGCTGTGACCTGGGTCCTCACCCAGCCAGGGACCTGCTGAGTTGGGGTGGGAAGCTCCATTTCCTCTGTTAGGGGCCCCCCAGGAGTCAGGAATGAAAGAAATGCAGAAAGTATGACCCACACGCGCAACCGATTCTGAATAGGACGTTTATTGAAGAGGTTTTGCAGGAGGCGGCGGGCACTTTAATTCCCAAGGCTGTTGGTGGCAGCTCTCTGCTCGCCCCAAGCCTGTTAACTGCTTGGCTCCTGGTGCTTAGGGAGAATGGAGCTCCCCGGCCCCACGCGGCTCTCCTGGTGCTCAGATGGGAGCCCTTTTGAGAAAAGCGGTAGGTGCCGGGCTGGGCCAGGCCAGGGGGTGTGCGTGGGGCATGACCAGGACTATCCCGACTCCAGGCCTCCAAGTCTTGCCAAACTGTCTTGTGAAAAATCTGGCTGGCCACAGGCTTTGGGGCAAAAGGTAAATGTCTCCCTTGGGGCTTCAGAAACTAAGGATGGGTGTAGGAGAGTTGGTCTCTTTTTAGTCCTGTCCTGGCTTCTTCCAGTGCATTTGTCCATCGAGGCCAGGTAAGAGCAAGATAATCCTGTGTTCCTCTTAGAGGCGATTGCAAGTGGTTCTGCGAGGGGCTTCGGAGGGGCTTCTGAGGGGCTTCTGATCTCTGAACCCTCGGAGTTGTGTGATGAGAGAACGGGGCTGTTCCTAGAGGGACCCAGCACGTACTGGGAAAAGCAGAGTTGATCTCCCATTTCTTCCTGAAGTTTCCTTTTCTCAGAATCCACAGAGGGTGGTTATTTTGGATAAAATCAAGGGGTGGCAGTGGAGCAGGTGAAAGGAAGTTCTTCCCCACCCACCCTGTCTTTTCCCTGGTGCCCAGGCCGGGGCGGTGCCCACCACTTGCAGAGCTCTGGGCTGCAGGAGCAGGGAGGTCAGGGGGCAGATTGCCACTCTGCTTTGGCTTGACTTTCAACCCTGAGTCAAGGCCTTGATTTTCCAGGAGCAGGACTCTGCTGCCTGGGCCATGCCACGCCATGCCATGTGTGTACCCGCTCGTCCCAGAATCTGGGGTTTGGAGACAGCTGCCCCCCCTGTCTGAAGTCTGGTCTGTGTAACCTCTCAGCTGAGGGAGAAAGCTGCTCTCCTCCCACCAGGGAACTGGTTGGATGAGTTTTCTCATCCGGGCCTCCCTGGTTGAGGCCCCTTAGAAGGGAAGGCAGGGACCTGGGGGGTGGGGGCAGGTGCTGTGGTGTGGAGAGGGGCCCTCTCCTCTCCCTCTCTCCTGCAGTGGGATAGGGATCCCTGGGGGACAGGGTGGTGCAGGAGGCCCTGCTCTCCAAAGGGCTGGCTGCCTTTGAGAATTGACCTTGTGTGAGACTATAAGCTCTGACTTGGAAAATCCACTTTCCTAACATGTCTGGGTCGGGTGCCAGGCCCAAGGTCAGCATCCAGGGCAAAGAGGAGGTGTTGGTCGGAGCTCTTCTCTTGCTGTTGTGCCCGAGGGCCAGGGAGGACCAGGGTGCATGACTGATGGTAGCAGTTCACTAAAAGGGGGCTGCTCACATTTACATACTTTTCCGGGTCTGGGTGCTCTTGCTTGGAATTGGAGACCAAGGTGCGTTTGGGGGAGCCTCCCTAATTCTAATTTGCTTGGGGAGGGAAAGTGAGACTTTGGGGAAGGGAAAAACCCTCAGGTGGTAAGATGTATACTGACTGCTCCCCCAGGCCAGCTGGGAGCTGCTGTTATAGAATCACAGTGGGAGATTCCCTTCTGGTTAAGCCCTGGTATCTCAGTTCCTAGACTTGGTGTTCTCCCCCTGTTTTTAGGAGCATTGCATTTATGTGTAGGTTCATATCTCCACATTTATTGGGGGCCTCGTTTCTTCCCCCTTCACAGGGGTTGGGATAGGTGTCATACTTCTTTCTAGCGTATGTTCCCTGACTGTCTCTTTCCTCCTTGAAGCTCTCTGTAAACAGTCAGCACCTTCCTGGGCCTCGGGATTCTTCATGAACACTCTGGCTGTATAGATCCCTGAGGCCATAGCCCCACCTGGCGGTCTGTACCTTTTTAGGGCAGTTTCTCACACCTTGTCTCCTGGAGTCTCGGTGATGGTTCTTCCAGGCCTGGCCTGGGTGTGCCCTTCCCCACAGTTCCTTCGGTCTGTCCTCGGCCTACCTTCCAGCCTCGCCACTTGCTGCCAGACGCCCCAGATCCTCGAGCGGTCCAGGTCCTTTCGGGACTCCACTGTCCCATGCTGCCACCCTTGCACCAGATGCCCTCAGAGCTGTTCTTCACCCGGCAGAAGCTTACTCACCAGTCAAGACTCAGCTAAAACCTCACCTCCTTTAAAGCTGCCGGGTCCCCCAGGCCGCATTTGCTACTCCCGCTTCTGTCAGCAGAGTTTACGTGTACTCCCGTACCAGCACTTGAGGCACTGCTTTGTGGATAATCTGTTGATATAACTAGTTTTTAAATTATGATTTTGTTATTATTACTTTTTTTGGTACTGTGTGGCTTGTGGGATTTTAGTTCCCTGACCAGGGATTGAAGCTGGGCAGTGAGAGGGCAGAGTCCTAACCACTGGACTGCCAGGGAATTCCCCAGATATGACTATGTTTCCTTCTAGAATTCTCTTCCTCAAAGACAGAGGGGCAGTGTCTTATTCCTTTCAATATCCCTAGGGCCTAGCATCATGCTTGGAAGTGCTGAGCGATTCCCAGACTGGAGGCTGTCTTGACCTCCCACGTGGCTCCAACACCACCCTCTACTTCCTTTTGTTATTATTATGTGGGATCTTAGTTCCCCAACCGTGGATCGAACCCCGTGCCCCCTGCAGTGGAAGCACGGAGTCTTAACCACTGGACCAGCAGGGAAGTCCCTGCTTTCTTTTGTTATTGATGTGCTTGTCTCGTTTCTCCTGGTAGAATATCAGCTCTTGGGAGCGGGCTCTGTGGGTGATTCATCTTTGTGTCACCCACAAGGCTGCAATGTCCTTGTGCAAAGTAGATGCTTGAATATATGGTTCAGTGAATTCTGAAGCTCATGACTTGGGACGGGCCAGCAGTGTTAATCCCTAAATGAGCGGCAGACCCTGTGGCACAGGTGGCTCACTGCCCTGCTCCCTGTCGTCCAGCGAGTTAGGAGCAGAGCTAGCACTGGTTTTGAGCTGTGCCGGCTGGAGTCCCAGGGCTGTTCATACACATTCTGCGGCTTTCCCCTCTTTGATATTCCCTGTGACTTAGGAAATGGGGCTTTCCCCAGTACCTTATGGCTCTCCCATATGTCCACCCTGGAGATGGATTGTGTTTTTTCTTTAAAACCCAAGGACCAGTGTCAAGGATGGTTTCTACTGATCACTTCTTTGTGCTTTTGCCGCCTCACATCACCTTCAATTCTGTTCCTCCTCAGGCCTGTTGTGCCCCATGGCTTTGTTCCTCTCCTAGCTGAACATGCCGGTCTCTACCTGTGGAACCGTGAGGAATGTGCCCTGCCTGCTACAGCAAAGGACTGTGACTCATTCATACTTCATCTTCTGGTTTGACCTTCTGTGGGGCATAGATATCAGACTTTTTCCTTTCCAGCCGAATTGCTTTATGTTTGCCCTTATAATATCATGGTCCGAATGTATGTTGGGATCATAGATGATGGATGATTGGTGAGGTGAGTGGGGAGGGGAGGGTTAGGTCATGCTGGTTCACCAGGTTTAACCCATATCTTTACTATTGATTTGAGATGTAGGTCAACTTTTCTAGGCACACATCAGAAAAATCTCTTGTCCTGGTGCTGTGGAGCAAATAGTAATTCATCCATCATCCTCATTGCTACCATTTATGGAGGGTTTACTGTGTGTCAGTTGTACAAATTGCTCTACTTGTATCATCTCAATCTTGGAGACCAGTGAGGTTGGTAGTACTGCTGTGCTCATTTTACAGGTGAGGAACTTGAAGCTTGGTCGGGTCAAGTGACCTGCCCAAGGCCACACACAGCCAGCAAAACGGAGGAGCTGAGGTTCAAACCACATTGCTTGACTGCAATGCCTGTGAATCCGTTTAGTGCGTTTAACCTCTGCTCTGGACTCCTACGTACTCAAACTCAGATCTAGTGGGCCCCTCTGTTCCCACTTGCTTCCAGCTGAGATTCTCCAATGCCTTTGAACCTGTTGCAACAGTAAATGCTGCAACTCTTGAAAGTGTGGTTCAAGCCGAGAGGACTCCAAACAAGCAGCCCCTACAGTGGGCATAGGGGGGGCAACTAGATGGCTAATTTTTAGCGTTGGGTCCCTGAATTTTGCTGATAAGGAGGGGTGGTCCTGTGAGCCTTTTTGACCTAGAGATGAGAGAGGTAGGGTCTCTGGGAACACTGGAGCTGTCTGATTTCTAGCACAGTCTTTAGCTCCTCCATCTTCTGGGGACATTCTGTCTGTGTCGTTTTCCTTCTTAGTTACAAGTTGTGCTGGGAGCAAGCTGACCTACCCTGGCTGAGAGCAAAAGCAATTTCTAATCAACAGTAATTATTCTCATTTGCCTTCGGTACGTGTTTCTGTGAAACCTCCTGGTGGACTGCTTTTCCTGGGGCATCTGTAGGGCCATCACTTTATTGTAGTCCCTTCTCCAAACTGTAAAGTGGTCCCTTGGCCACTTTCCCCTTCTCCCAGTTTTTGTGGCTGGTCATTTAATATGTGGCATGGCAGGGCAGCGGTACCCCTGCTCCAGTCCCTTGTCTGGGGCCTAGGGTACGGGACTGCTGGGCTGAACGAGCGGTCACTGCTCCTGCGTGCCTCTTGGTGGATCGGAAACTTGCTGGCAGTGACTGATGTGGAAACTCATTAGACTAGGAGGAACTGGCTCAGGTCTTGACTTTGACTACTGTTTATCTTTCACCTGACTGTGGGAGTGGTGAAGTGCTCTAGGCACAATCCCGTAGGAATTTATTGAGCATCTAGTGTGTGCATTGCCTTCTGGGGGTGAAAGAAGGCCCAGCCCACTGGGTTTTATTATCTCGTCTGGAAGGAAAACTTGCACAGAAGAGCCCCCAAGGACCAGTGCTTTATGTGATACTCAGGTTCATTAGAGTTCAAAGAAGTGCATGTGTATTAGCGTCCCATGGCTGCTGTAACAAACTGCAAACTTAGTGGCTTAAAACAGCACACGTTTATTATCTTATAGTTCTAGAGGTCAGACGTCAGTCTGGGTCTGCATGGCTATGTTCCTTCTGGAGGTTCCAGGGGAAAATCTGTTCTCTTGTCCTTTCCAGCTTCCTGAGGATGCCTAGATCCTTTGACTTGGGGTCCCTTTTCTCCATCTACAAAGCCAGCAGCCTAGCATCTACCAACTTCTCACTCTCTGTCCCTCTGCTTTTGCTGTCACATCAGCTTCTGACTCCTGCTGCCTCCCTCTCATAAGGACCCTTGTGATTACATCAGACCTACCCACGTAATCTAGGACAATCTTCCCCATCTCAAGATCCTTAACTTGATCACATCTGCAAAGTCTCATTTGCCATATAAGGTAACGTGCATAGGCTCCTTATATCCAGGAATTAGGATGTGCATATTCTTGGGGGAGAAGCATTATTCAGTCTGCAATGGTGTGTGTGTCGGATGGGTTGGTGATGGTTGGGGAGGCCTTTCTGAGGGAGATGATTTGACCAAATTTGTGTAGGGAGAGAATGTCTAGGACACCTTCCAGGTTTGAGAAGCAACATGAGCAGCTGTTGAGCTTGTGGGTGGTGGGGACAGCGAGGTGTGGGTGAGTGGTCCTCCCACTGAAACGAGATGCCAGGGGCTTTCCTTTCCTTCCAAGGCTAGGCCGAGGGAGTTTTTTGGACTTCAGTCTGTGTGTCCAGACCCCCTCCCAGAATTCAGGTGGGAAGGCTCCATTGGCAACCAGAGCCTTTCCTTCCTAGCAGCTGGCTCAGCCACACTTGGTGGCCCCTGCTATTCCTGGGTGGTGGGAAAAGGAATTCACGAGGGAAAATGAATTTGAGCCAGCTGGCCTGGGTTTGGGTGGCCCAGAAACCCTGGTCACACTTCGCACAGCCTCTGTGGCAGTCACGTTGCTCACATTGAACACAGTCAGTCCCTAGGGAGCCTTCCCTTGCCCTCCCTTAGGGTGCTTAGGGCCCCTGAGTCTCTGGGCAGGGACAGGAGGGTCAGAAGGAGAGGGCAAAGGCCAGACCCTCTCAGGGATCCTCCCCATCCCCAGGAAAGCCTCGATGGTGTGGTGAGAGGTGTCCTCAGCGGGTATGACCTCAGCCAGCTCTACTCACCATCTGCTGGCCGGGGGAGCCGTAGGAACAGACCCCAGAGAGCCCAGCTTCTGTGGGGACAGCGCTGGGCAGCAGTGTGTCTGGAGTGGTGCTGAGCTGGATGCATGTGTGTCTCTGTGTGTGTGTGTATGTGTGTGTGTGTGTGTGTGTGTGTGTGTGTGTGTAGAGCACAGCTGGGCACAGGATCTCAGGGTGAGATCTCTGTGGAAGTTCACATTGCTCCCGCCTTGTTTGTCTGGAAAAGCTGTAGCTTTTCTCTGTTGCTTCCTTCTGGTACGCTCTCTGAGCACATCCTGACAGTGCAGTTGAGGGGTTAGGGGGAAAGCCAGAGGCCTGTGGCTGCCCCTGTTTGGAGAGCCTTTGGACTATCTAGCAGGTGTCGGTAGTTGGGAGATGAAAGAAGGTCAGGAAGGAGGGCCACGCAGCATGCAGCCCCCCGAGCAGGGAAGGACTTGGCCCGCTTGCCGGTACCCGGTGATTCCCTGGACTTTGGAGCAGCTGCCTTTGGGGGAGACCCCTCTCTCGGTCCCCGCCCGCCTCCAGAGCAGGTGTGGCGCTCCGCCTCTCGGGTGTGGGGCAAAGCGGGGTAGGTGAAAGGATGACGTCAGCCGCCTCCGCACCTGGACCCAGCCTCTCCAAACCAAAATGTTTTCTGGGGCGTCTCCAGAACGCCAGCCTGCACAGCCTCCTCCCGGTCTCCTGCCTTCTCAGCCCACTAGCCCCCGAGGGAGGGCCGGAAGGGAGTGTTGCTGAGTCCGGGGGACTCCCTAGGACCAGAGAAGCAGAGGTTCTCCGAAGGTTCCAGGTGAGTTCCCCTCTGGGACCGTTCTTTCTCAAGCTGGGGGTGAGCTCAGGGAGCAGGGTCCTACTGCCTTAGTGACAAGAGGCCTGAAGACAGAACATGGGGGCTATGGTGGGGTTTGGATGGTCACTTTTTTCTGTTGGAGGCAGGAGGCTAGGTCAGATCGGGGGCATGGTGCTGAGGCCTCGCGGGGCGGAGGAGGATGTGGGACTTGGCCCCGGTCAGCTGTGCTGGGAATCCAAGGGGCCTGCTGCAGCCTGCTTGCGTTCCTGCCCGGGGATGTTCAGGGAAGGTCCCCCGTTGGTGGAGCCAATAACCTGGAGAGGTGTGGGTGGAGGAAGGGTGTGGATTAAACTTAGAAAAAGTTATTGAAAAAAAGAAGGAAACTGATCTCCCTTCCTCTCCTGTGCCCCGACGCTTAAAGGTGCGTGTTTGAGCAGCTTATTGGGACCATCAGAAAGGTCTTACAGGACCCTTTCAAAGAGAGCTTCCCAGGTGTGGGAGATACAGAGTTTTCTAGAAGACTGACTCACTGACTGATGATTGACTGGATTGATTTGTGTTGAAAGATGGAAGAGGTCACTGCGGAGCGATACTTAGGGAACTGGAGACTAGTGTGACGGAACGGGGTGGGCGTGGACATCTGACTGCTGTCTGTTAACTTTCTCTCCGTGCGCACTGCCCCAGCGGACAGTGTCTTCCAAGATGAGTTTGAAGACCTGAGTTCTAATCTTGGCTTTGGGGTGAATCTTACCATATGGGGTGATGCTCCGTGGAGAGGAAGGAAAGATTGCCTCCGCCCAGGAACACGTGGGCCGGTGCTTCCGCCGTCTCTGTGGGAGCCTGAACTACACACACAGTAATGGTTGGATTGGGCTTTTAGGACCAGAGTGCACTCACATTAGGTGTGATGTCCCTTTTCCCTCTCTATCTAATGGTGTCTGCTAACAGTCCCACTTGGACTCTGCCTTGTCTGCTCTCACTGCCCCATTTGCTGTTCATCCCTCCCTTTCTGGGTCTCTGTTCTTTTCCAGAGAGAGAGAGAGAGAGAGAGAGAGAGAGAGCTTCATGATCCTAGGTCTCCTGGTCACTGTAGGGCTTCTCTTATCATCCGAGCAGTTACAGTCCGATCCCTATGCCCTCGTGCTTCTTCCCCTCTCCATGACCTGTAGTCCTTTGACCTGGAATCTGTATTTTTCTACGTTGTTCCAAGGAAAGGGTAAATGGGCAAATGTCACATAGTAGGAGGTCTAGAAATAGCCTTAAGGAATCTTAACTCTCTTTCTCTCTTTTTTTTTAACCTCCATTGGCCTTTGTGGGGTAAGTGAAATGTCACGTTAAAAGCCCTGACCTTTATGTCTTAATATGTCCCCCGTGGCTTATGCTGAGGCAAAGCCATGGCATCCAGGGCTGTGACTAATCCTTTGCTGTGGTTCTAGCTGGTGTGAAATCCATCAGGGAGACAGCCAGCAGCGGGCAGGGGCAGGAGAGCATGCACACTGAAGCCTGAGTCCAAATCCAGGCTCTACCGCATGCTTCTTCTGTGGCCTCAGTTTCTGCATCTGTAAAATGGGGATAATAATAGTACTGACCTCATAGAAATGTTATGAGATGAAAAGGTCTTGTTAATGTCTACAGCACTTGGAACATTTTTAGCTGTTAGTCATTATGCTTTCTTTTAACCCCAGGAGGATTTGGGCATGGGCACTACTTTGAAAACATGATCTTGGTTTGCAGGCAGATGTCTGTGTGCAACCAGAGAAAAGTTCTCCAAATAGAAAAGATGTTTTAGTTCCTGGGCTTTTTTTTTTTTTGCGGTACGCGGGCCTCTCACTGCTGTGGCCTCTCCCGTTGCGGAGCACAGGCTCCGGACGCGCAGGCTCAGCGCCCATGGCTCACGGGCCCAGCCGCTCCACGGCACGTGGGATCTTCCCGGACCGGGGCACGAACCCGCGTCCCCTGCATC
Organism: Neophocaena asiaeorientalis asiaeorientalis; assembly: GCF_003031525.2. Classification (NCBI taxonomy): domain Eukaryota; kingdom Metazoa; phylum Chordata; class Mammalia; order Artiodactyla; family Phocoenidae; genus Neophocaena; species Neophocaena asiaeorientalis. The sequence continues at coordinate 1,117,692 of NW_020173729.1, read as the reverse complement.
GGCAGGCAGACTCTCAACCGCTGCGCCACCAGGGAAGCCCCAGTTCCTGGGCTTTTGAAGTGTGCTTATGTTGCACCCTATGGCAACGGGGCCCCTAAAGAGTGACCCTCAGAAGGTACCCTTTAGAGATAAATCTCCCTGAGAGTATGTGTGTGTGTGGGGTGTGTGGCTGTGACTAATCCTTCACTTTAAGGCCGTGACCTGACCAGCTGTGAAATCCATTAGGGACTTGGGCCTTTTCGGTTTAGCATCCCCATAGGGGCTGACTGATCCCAGGTTTGATCTGGGAAAGGTCTTAGGTCGTAAGTCCCTACCCCGCTGTTCTAGTTGGGATTGACAGGCCTGGGGGGCTGAGGGGGAGAAGGGGTGGAGGGGCTGTGGTGTGCCTGACAGTGCACGTGACTTGAAGGACACCAGAGTCCCACAGGGCTGGGGTTAAGGGCTGGGGCGGAGTTTGGGTCTTTGTCTCTCTTTGTACTGAAATGACACGCCACAGGTGGGTAGAAATGACTAGCTGGTTAATCTTAAAGGCTCTTTTGAGGAGGTAGGAGAAAGCAGTGGTGCTGCATTTCCCAACGGGCTCTCCTCTGAGATGCTCAGTTTCACCAAGATGATCCTGTTAATTAATCCTTTCATTGCACCTGGAGGGAGGGAGCACTCTGGACTGGCCCCAGTGCCGCCACTGTGTCCTCATCTGCAAAATGAGAGGCTCACACAGAGCACCTCGGAGGTGACCCCGTCCCCCAGCTGAGACGTGCAGTGAGAAATTGCTGTGCTTGAGAGGGTCCTTGCTGGGCTAGCGTGCATGGCAAACAGGTCTCAACGCTCCAGACTTTAGCTCAGTAGTTGTACATCCTCCACTTGCCTGATCACCTTTTAAGGCCCCTGCCCTTAGGTCACTTACAGCCTAGGGCAGGGGGTCTTACGCAGAGAGTGCTACAATAGGGGTACCCCTGGGGTGCTGTAAGAGTACATAGAAGGGGCCCCCAGGTTTGGTTTCTGGGGATGTATGGGGGTGGCTTCTGGGACCCAAGGGTTGGTATAAGTGACACAGGTTGGGGGGCCGCCGTATGGTGTGGGGTGGATGGGGAGGAAGTAACGGCCAGGCAGAGAGAACATTTGCCAAAGCCAGAGCCCAAGGGCGCTGGCACAGGTAGGGACACTGGCTCCAGGTTGGGGCACAGGCACAGAAAACCAGGGGGCAAATTCAAGGCTGCCAGAGTGATGGTACCTTCTAGACCCTTCTCCTCATAGCTCTAGCCTGTGATCTAGTAGCTTCTGATCCTTAGAACTAGAGGTGGAAGTCTTTGGGGCAGTAGCGGTGAGAGGGATGCTCTAGAACATTTTTCCTATGGAAACAGCAATCAAATGAACATTCTGGAAAGTGGTGTTGGTGAGCTCTGGTGCTCTGGGATGGGGCTGGAGTGTCCTTGACCTTCCCAAAGCCCACAGCCACCACCCCACCTCCACAGACTTGCTGCTCCAGGCTGGCCTGCCTGTGAGCCACACCATCTGCTTAGGGAATAAAGTCCACCTGAGGCTATGTTTGCCTCACCTGGGAACCGTTTCCTGCTTGCTGTGCTGCCCTGATCTAGATCTAGCTGTGCTGAAGGGAACTTAGGGAGACTCACCGGTGGCTCAGCCCTGGGGAATTTCCTGTGCCCCTGGAGCCAGGGTGAGTCAGGGACCTGTACAGGGGGCTGGAGCTGGGGGCAGGGGGGGTAATGTGGGTTCAGCCTTTGTATCATCTCCTCTGCCTTCTCCGTCAGTATCCAGAAGGTTTCAGGTTCATGGTGAAGCCGCTGGTGGCCCCAGAGATTCTGCGATCCAGGGGAGCATCTTAGCCTCTGGCACGTCGATTGTTAAGAGCCGGATCCTTGACAGGTGGACACTTGGGAAGTGCTTTTTGACAACTGCCATTATTATCACTGTTTTGATGGTTTATGGAGCCGTTGCTCTGTGCTGGGCATCAGGCTCAGAGCTGTACATCCAGCAGGTCACTGCATCTTCGGGGGCACGGCCGAAGCTGAGGCTCTGGGAAGCTCGGTACTTTGCTGGAGCGGAGGCACTGGGCTTCAGATTCCATCACAAGGCACCCCGGACCGTTGCTCTGGCAGAGATGCCCTCTCTGCTTTTCTGGGGCCTCAGCTTTCTGAGCCCTTTATTGTTACTGGATGTGGTCCACCGTGGGAAAGACGGAGGTGAAGCTGTTGCAGTCAGGCAGGAATGTCACTTGGGCATCCTTGCAGATGCTCATACAGTCTGAAGGCAGGGGCCTCCTTGAGATTCCGAGCTGTTGCTTTTATAATTGTGGTAAAATACACATAACATAAAATTCTCATTTTTAAGTGTTCCCATCGTTGTGCATCCATCGCCTCCAGCCATCCGTAGAACTTTGATTATCTTGCAAAACTGAAACTCTGTATCCATTGAACAGTAACTCCCCATTCCCTCCTCCCCCAGCCCCTGGCAGCCACCCTTTTACTTTCTGTTTCTGCAAGGATTCCAGAGGTTTGCCCTTTGTCTGTCCCGCGCAGAACCTCCCTGGAGCGCCCCCACCAGGCAGCAATGCAAGGATGCCCGTCTCTGCCTCGCTCCACCAAGATGGCAGCCAGGAGCGGCCCGTGAGCCTGACCTCCACCACCTCCTCGTCAGGCTCCTCCCGTGACAGCCGCGGGGCCATGGAGGAGCCCAGCGGCTCCGAGGCTTCGGCCGAGAACGGGGCCGGCTCCCCGCGCGGCCGGCGTCTCCCCAACAACAACTCCAGCAGCTGGCTGAGCGTGAGGGGCTCCCTGTCCCCTTTCAACAGCCGGGCGTCGGTGGCGCCTGCGCACAAGCTCAGCTACGTGGGTCGAGTAGTGCGGGAAATCGTGGAAACGGAGCGCACGTACGTGCAGGACCTGCGCAGCATCGTAGAGGTGAGGCTCACCCCTCGCCCCCGGCGGGGCTTTGGAGCTAAGGTTGGGAGGGGATCCCCCTCTCCTCTGGGGCTGGGGCTGGCCTCTGGCTTCGGGTGGCCCAGCTCTCGCGCATAAACCCACTTCCACCCAGGGAAGGAAAGTTGTCCCTGACATGTTTGTCTCCAGGAGCTGCTTCCCATGGCGTAGTGGGGAGGCCTCACGGCTCTGGCCCCGGGAAGCCACTGGCTGCTCACGCTGCCTTATGACTTGGGGTCCGATCAGTAGCTTGGGCCAGCAGAACTTCCTGCAGATGCTCGGGGCGTAGGCACCCCTGATAGGGAGCGGGGACAACTGTGCCTAGCGGAGACTGAACCGCAGTGAAGAAACTGGCTCTGGACCCCACCCGGCCCGCGCCCAGATTCCTGCCCTGTTGTTTCCTGCTTATGGGGTCTTGGGCACCTGCGTAAACCACCCCCACAGCGCCCAGCCTCAGGTTCCTCATCCATAAATTGAAGATGCGGGGCTTCGCAGGGCCATGTACGGGTGCTTCACACTGGGCGAGGTGACCGTGTGAGGGAGCTCTCTGCCCTTCAGAGGGAGGTGTATTCATTTCCTAGGCCTGCCTAGCAGACAACCACAAACTGGGGCTTAAGGCACATTAGTTTATCCTGTCCTAGTTTATGAGGCCAGAAGTCAAAAATCAAGATGCTGGCAGGGTTGGTTCCTTCCGGAAGCTCTGAGGGGGGGAGTGCGTGCCAGGGCTCTCCTAGCTCCTGGAGGTTGCTGGCAACCCTTGGTGTTCCTTGGCCTGCAGATGTATCACCTCGGTTTCCACCTCCGTCTTCACGTGGCTTTCTCTGTGTCTCTCTGTGTCCTCTTATAAGGACACCAGTCACTGAATTTAGGGCCCACCCTAAATCCAGTATGGTATCATCTCAAGGTCCTTAATCGTTACATCTGCAAAGACCCTATTTCCAAATAAGGTCACATTCTGAGGTTCCAAGTGGATATTAATTTTGAGGGGGAATTATCCAACCCAGTACAGTAGGTGATGTCTGTGAAATTGTGTCATAGCTGTAACATGCAGTACAGAAATGAGGTGTGGCTGGGGGAGAAGAGGGAAGACGGGCAGGGACAGGATCGTGCCTGGGGGGGCTGGGCCCTGACGCCTCACTCCACGCAGGACTACCTCTTGAAGATCATTGACACGCCTGGGCTGCTGAACCCGGAGCAAGTCAGTGCCCTTTTTGGGAACATAGAAAGCATCTATGCACTGAACAGGTATGGAGCGGGCCTGACACGCACCATGTTCTGCCTGTGAGGCCCATCTCAGGGCCTAGGGAGGAGCCCCGGATGTCCCTGGTCTCGTGGGCTGTGACACGTGGGCCAGGGTCTGATCCCTGAGGGTGGGGAAGGGTGGTCTATCCCTGTACAGTGGTATAGTTAGCTCCCTGCAGGAGAGGGGGCCTGTGGGACCGTGTGCCCTGGGGCTGATGTGCTCATTTGAGGCTGTGTTCATGTTGGGTCCAGCCTGGGCCAGCGCCCCTCAGGGGACTGCTGAACCCTTGCACGTGATGTGCTCTCCCCTGTCCGTTCGTGGCCCCTTTGTCCTTCTCATCTTGGTCGCCCAGTGCAGATCTCTTCCTCCTCCTTCCCACTGATTCCGTGGGAAGTCGGGGCTCCCTGGAGGTGATCTGACCCATTAGGGGAACACACAAGCCGGGCAAAGCGGGAAGAGGGAGGCCGAGCGAGGCCTGCCGAGGGGCTGCTTCAGGGCAAAGGGGCTCCACGAAGATCACACATGAGTGGCTCCCGGGGCCCCCAGACTCTCCAGAGAGAGGGCACTGGTCCGGAGGAGCAGAGCTTGTGGGGACAGCATTGACAGGACAGGAGGAACCTTACCCCAGGCGCCTTAAGATGGGCAGAGG
>NW_020173729.1:1097059-1112819 GCF_003031525.2 Neophocaena asiaeorientalis asiaeorientalis | reverse complement strand
AGGAGCACAGGAGGGGAAGGCAGGGGGAGCACTGAGGTTTCCTCTAGAGCCCCCATTTAAGAACAAGCAGTGCTGGGAGACTCACCCTGTCTCTCCGCTTTCCTGCATCCTTCTGAACTGGGGGCCTTGGTTTCTTTGCGAGTTCCCCCTCTCTCCTTCCCCCTTTAATGTCTGCTTTTGTGTGTTTGACCCCTGCCTGCAGAGGAGCTGTGTCCCCTCCCAAGGTGGGTACTGGTGTCCCTTCTCCCTCTCCTGCTTGTGGAACGCATGGCTCTTTTTCGTCCCCCACCTTTGCAGTGGTGCTGGATACTTTCTGTGTTGGCTGCCCCGGGCAGGGCTCGCTGACACCAGGGCTGGTGTGTGTGTGGGCACCAGGAGGGTGGGGAGGGAGTGTAGTGGTGACTGGAGGCTGCGAGCGGTCCGGTGTCTGATGACCCTTCTCCCCTTACCCAGCCAGCTACTCAGAGACCTGGACAGCTGCAATAGTGACCCGGTGGCTGTGGCCAGCTGCTTTGTGGAAAGGGTAAGAAGGGCGGGGTCCTTGCCTCCATCCTGCCTTGCTGGGGGCCTCTCTCCAGGGGAAGTGCTGAGTGCCCGGCCTCAGAGAGGAAGGGCATTTGGGGTGGAGCCACGGGCTGCTGGGTGGATGGCATGTCCGAGACAGATGGGTACAGAGATGGATCTGCAGATGCCCGGGGAGAGTGTGCTCTGGGGGCCAGGGGCATGTGTGTGATACACCCAGGTTTATAGTCAAACGGGAGTCTCCCTGAAATTACTAATTTTGGTCTTTCTTTAGAGCCAAGAGTTTGATATCTACACCCAGTATTGCAACAACTACCCCAAGTGAGTAATTAGGGTGGAGAGGGGAAGCAGAGCCATTTGGCGAGTCCAGAGCACCCCACCTCCCCACGCAGGCCTTCCCTGGTGACGGCCCCTTCCTCCACTCCCAGCTCAGTGGCTGCCCTCACCGAGTGCATGCAGGACAAGCAGCAGGCCAAGTTCTTTCGGGACCGGCAGGAGCTGCTGCAGCACTCACTGCCCTTGGGCTCCTACCTCCTAAAGCCAGTCCAGCGCATCCTCAAGTACCACCTGCTACTCCAGGTAACCCCAGGGTGCTCCCGAGTACACAGGGCCTGAGGGAGGGGCAGGGCCCTCGAGCCTGGGCTACCTAAGCCCCTGTCTCCCGCCCAGGAAATCGCCAAACATTTTGATGAAGAAGAGGACGGCTTTGAGGTGGTAGAGGATGCCATTGACACCATGACTTGCGTGGCCTGGTACATCAACGACATGAAGAGGAGACATGAGCACGCAGTCCGGCTCCAGGTGCTCTGGGGCCGGTATCTGGAGGGACAGGCAGGGGTGGGGCGGGGTTTGGAAGAGGGAATGCGAGCTGAGGGGTGGTGTCGGGGAGGATGGGCTTCTCTGGGGGGAGCCCTTGGTGCAGCGTGTCTCTGCAGAACCCAGGCGGTGGCTCCCGGGGCCCTGTGTGGTTCCCAGCAGGGTCTCGGGCACCCTGACCCTGGGGGTCGGGGATTCGCTGCTGCAGGAGATTCAGTCTCTGCTCATCAACTGGAAGGGGCCAGACCTGACCACCTACGGGGAGCTCGTCCTGGAGGGCACGTTCCGCGTGCACCGTGTGCGCAACGAGAAGACCTTTTTCCTCTTTGACAAAGCACTGCTCATCACCAAGAAGCGGGGAGATCACTTTGTCTACAAGGGTCACATCCCGGTAACAAGGCCACCGCCATCTCCTCTGCCCCCTTCCCACCGTCCCGACGGCCGGGCTCCACTCCGTGTCGCCTTCACCGGGCCCCGGGTTGGTGTGGACGCAGCTCCACCCTTAAAGATTACTCTCCCTGCCTCCCCAGATGGTCTTGAGGGGCTGGGGCCCCAGGTCAGCTCCCCGCCTCGTGCTTGACTGCCCTCTCCCTCTGCCCCAGTGCTCCTCCCTGATGCTGATTGAGAGCACCAGAGAATCCCTGTGCTTCACCGTCACACACTACAAGCACAGCAAACAGCAGTACAACATCCAGGTGAGGGGCGGGCTGGGGCGCGGGCTGGGCACAGAACCCGCCCCCTCGCGCTGCGGCGCGAGCCTCAGAGCCTCCCTCTGGAAGGGAGAGGTCGTTGTGGGCACCTCTCAGGCTTGTGCTGAGGAGTCAAGGTAACCTCACAGAGCCCCCAGCACAGGCCCTCTTTGGCCTCTGCCCTCCTCGGCAGAAGCCCAGCGCACGCTGGATGGCTTCAGGCCTGTCATGATAACCCCCGCACCCTCTCCCTCGGGTCCTCCCAGGCCAAAACTGTGGAGGAGAAACGGAGCTGGACTCACCACATCAAGAGGCTCATCCTGGAGAACCACCATACCACCATCCCCCAGAAGGTGAGTTCCCAGGGCTCCTGATGGGGTACAGGGAGAGGGTCCCTCAGAACCAGCTCCGGGGTCCACTGGGGCCTCACCTTCTGGACGTTGGCCCCGCTGGACAGTGGGGATCAGTTCAGCGGATGCCACGGTCCTTGGTGCAGCAAGAGTAAGTCTTTGGGCCGAGGGAGAAAACGGCACGTACCAGGGTAGCAACGAGGTGGGTTTCCTTTCCCTTCCAGGCCAAAGAAGCCATCTTGGAAATGGATTCCTATTGTAAGTGTACCCTTTCTGCCTGCCTTGTCCCTAATGGTGCACATCTCTAGGTCAGACCTGAGGAAGCTTTGCCTGATACTTACATTCCAGAGAGCAGGGAGGGTGGGGAGGAGGCTCCTTCTGTCAGGACTGGGGGTCTACTGCAAGACTAGGGCTCAGTGCTGCTGGTGGCTGGGACTCTGTGCCTTGTGCTCCTGGATGGAAGAGGACGGAAAATGGAAGAGGGGGGAGCTCTGGAGTCTTGTGGCTCCTGGAGCTCGGCTGGGCAGCAGAGTTGTGGTCAGGAATGGGCAGAGTCCACGCCAAGGCTGATGGTATCCCAAAGGCCTGGTTGTCTCTCTTGGGTGCAGATCCCAATCGCTACCGCCACAGCCCAGAGCGCCTGAAGAAGGCCTCCCAGGATGAGGCGTCCACCCATGTGCACCAGGGGCGCCGGCAGTCTGGTAAGGCAGGGGCTGTGCGGGCAGAGAGGCTTCTTTCCAGGACCCTTGACCATGCGGGGAACCTTCTGCAGCAGCATTTGGGGCTGGCTCTCACCCTCCGGAAATCCTGGGAAAGGGCAGGAAGGAGGGTAAATGGGGTGTGTCTGTAGCATCCTGCCTTCCACCAGGCCCCTCTGGGCCCTTCCTGCCTACCCAGGGCTGGACAGCCCTCCTTTTCCAAGGCCCCCCTTCTTAGCTCCTCTGCGATCAAAACCTTAGAATACCGGGAGTCAGCCAGAGTAACGCGCAGATGTCATGGATGGTCCCCAGCCCAGTTCTGGAACAGAGCAGAGGCAGGACGTGGGGAAAATGAGTTAGATTTCAAGTGGCACCGAATCCAGACAGGAAATATTTACTTTGGGTCTCAGGGAAAAGTTCTGCTTTCCTGGGTTTTCTTTCATGACGGCTTGCTGCTGTGTACTTGGAGGTATTGGATGAACCGTCTGTTGAAAAGAGAAAACCTTGCTTTTATTCTCGGCTCTTGTAGTGGTGAACGTGTGTGTTTTCTGCCTTGGTTTTTACCCTCGCCTTCAGTCGAGGCCCAGGGATGGATTTGGCTTCAGCCAGGCACTTGTCAAACTTACACATGAGGTGGGAGTTGGGGTGAGAACCATCTCAGAGACCCCTAGAGAGAAAGATTCAGGAGTGATGGGAGATGTGTCCTGACTGGGATCCCCGCAGTGAGTTGGGTTTGATTGGCATGACTCACGGGTCCTCAGAGCAGCTGTGTGGATTGATGTACGGGCTTTGGTCTTCTGGAGGGTGGAGCTGAGCGGTCTTTGGAAAGCTTTTGTGTTTTTGTTTTGTTTGGTATTACTGCTGATGGATCTCGAACCCTAGGCAAACTTGCCATGGTTGCAAAAGTTCTACGGTGCCATGTGTTAGAAGCCCCAAGTTGGCTTGCAGGATCTTAGTTCCCCGACCAGGGATCAAACCCAGGCCCTTGGCAGTGAAAGCACGGAGTCCTAACCCCTGGACTGCCAGGGAATTCCCCCCTTTCCTTTCTTCTCCTATAATTCTCCTGTCCAACATTCCCCCTTAACTTGCCATAGCTTTGAACTGGAAGCTTCTGACACGTGGAGGTAGTCAGTAAGTGACTGTGGTGATGGTGGTAATAGTAACACTACCTGTCATAACGTCAGCTTCCAAACTGCAGCAAGCAAGGCACTCAAAAGGATCCGTTTCAGAGCTCAGGTTTCCACAAGGCTGAGATTTTAGCCTGTAAACGCTAAGAGTTGGGTTTTGTTTGTTTTCATGTTTTAGTTTTAATCGTTATGAAACAGACATCTTTCTAAAACATGCTTCATACGCTTGAGCCTTATAAAATAGAGGAGGCCCACACAGTCGAACTTTTCCCTTTCTGGGGTCAGTGTAGCAGCATCTTTGTGGCGTGTGAACAGCTCCGTTCTCTGGGGCCTTGGGGGGAGGCGGGGCTGTGGATTGCCATAGAGACAGCTGGCATTGAGGTGTTGTGTCCATCTTTACACTGAAGAGTTCTCCTTATCAGTCTTGGCATGCTTTTCTTTAGTAGCCCTTCCTTCTTCCCTCTTCTGTTAGAAATTAATCGATTTAATGTGCGGGAAGCGTGTGTAAAAGCAGGCCAGTGAGTGGATGAGAGGGAGGATACAGGCCAGTGGAAGTGCTTTAGGGCCTGCTCTCAGCCATCTACTCTGACTGCCTCTGGACCTTTTCTGCTTCCTACTTCCAGAGAGCTGGGATGGACAGATAAGTACACTATATGGATAAGTAAGGTGGTGTTGTCATTATTTGTCACCTATTAAATATTCTTTTGTTCATTTATTTATTGGCTGCGTTGGGTCTTTGTTGCTGCACGCAGGCTTTCTCTAGTTGTGGCGAGCGGGGGCTACTCTTCGTTGTGGTGCACGGGCTTTTCACGGCTTCTCGTTGGAGAGCACGGGCTCTAGGCGCGTGGGCTCAGTAGTTGTGGCGCAGGGGCTTAGTTGCTCCGTGGCATGTGAGCTCTTCCCGGACCAGGGCTCGAACCCGTGTCCCCTACATTGGCAGGCGGATTCTTAGCCACTGTGCCACCAGGGAAGTCCGCTTATTAAATATTCTTGATTACAAGTTTTAAAGTGAAAGAGAAGAGCATTTTGTATTTCTCACTCTAAAAACAATTAGATATCTACTTACCTCGGTGCAGATAGAGTGTAGGTATGTGTGTGCCCATGCACATTTAGAAAAAAGTTCTTCAGTTTGCTCTCCTGTCCAGGAACAGCTGAGAGACCTCAATAGACTTTCCTTGTGGCTCCAAGTTTATAGTGGGCCTCCCACTGAATGCCAGTTCGTCAAGGGCAATATGGGCTAAGGGCAAGGTTCTGTAGACAGGTTCCTTGAGACATGCCTCCCTATCTCAGGTCTGTCCCCAAAAAAGGTGGGTTGCGAGGTGCTGACACCATCAGCCTAATGGATGTGTTTTGTATTCTGTCCTCAGAGCCTGGTCAGCTCCTGTACAACCGGGCAACACTCCCCAGCAGGCAGCGAGGCTTCACGGTGCCAGGCCTTAAGGGCCATAGAAAGTCGGGTGCGACCTCTGCTTTCCAGCTGGGGTGCTGTGAAGGGGCTTGGCGTTGGGTGTAGCTAAGGCGCTGATGTGCTCCGTGCAGGGAAGGAAGGTGGGGCTTGCGGTGGAGCCAGGGCCCTCAAGAGAGGCTCGTCATTCTGAAGGGGGCAGCAGGGGGCTGTGGCCCTGGAGCTGAGGGCCCCGGGCTGTGTGCTAACGCAAGGATGGGGGGCGGGGCTGCTTCTTGGCTGTGGGTCACAGCAGAGTCCCCAGGCGGGTGGGGGCAGCGGCCCGGGCCCTGTCTCCCTGTGGGCTGGTCGCGAGGGCAGCCTCCTTCAGGCCCTCGGGCTGTGGGGGGCCCCGCTGGAGTGGACTTTGAGCTGATGATGGGTGTGTGGCGCTGTGAGCGTGGGACCAGGGCCAGGCCGGGCTGCTTCAGGCCTGCTCTGACTGCCCGTTCGCTTTCCTCATCAGAGCCATCCAGACATCTGCTCAGGCAACACAGCGAGAAAGGTGAGTGAGTGAGGGGTGGACAGGCACCACCCCCTTTAAGGTGCACTCTAGGGCGGGGGTGGGAGGGTGAAGCTGGCGACCAGCAGGGTGTGGGCGTCGCGGACAGTTCAGAGGGGATTCTGCCTCGTTCTGCCCTGGAAGTGGGCCTCACCCCTTGCTGTCCGGGCTCCCCCTGCACACCTTGCACCCTGTCTCTCTGCCCTTGGGTGACAGCAGGAGCGAGTGACCGTGCCATTCTGCACCCCCGGCTCCCGGTCTGTCAGTCATTCCTTTGAAAGCCCGGGAGACCTGGTGAAGGCTCTGGGAGCAGAGCCCCTGACGCGCTCTCACCCAGGGGCTCTGGGACTCAGGCCTCTGTGAGGGGGCTCTTTCTCCGGGTTACTGATCTCCGCTCCCCCTCCCCCTCACCGCTGTGCTGGGACCCGGTGGTGGCGGAGCAGCCAGAGCAGCAGGAATGAAGGTAAGGCCAGGGGCACACGGGACAGCCTTGGGGGACAGCCCAGGTCAGCCCCCATCATCTTCCTTCACTCATCAAACACCTGTCGAGCACCTGCTGTGCGCCAGGCTCTGTCATGAGGGTCACGGAGATGAATAAGCCGTGGCCCTTGCCCAGGGGACCCTTCTGTACCCTTTTCCTGGAGTGGCACCCTGGTGGTGGCCGGCCCGGCCGGGATCCTCTCATTTTGCCCTCTCCCTGGGGCAGGCAGGCCTCTCTGGATCCTGAGTTCCTGAGCAGACCCCAGTCCCAGCTTCCCACCTCGAGAACCCCCTGCTTCACGTGGGAGCCTCGTGGAGACCAGGGGTGGGGGGGTCTAGATGTGGCTTTCTCTGTGAAGCCTCCCCAGCCCCAGCTGCTGCAGGAGGAGGGGGGCTGCCCCGAGGCCTGTCACGAGGGGGCCTTGTGCTCTGAACAGCATGCGGGCAGTGTTGGCATGCTCCTGGACTTTGAACAGCCCCCCTGTGCTCGGGGCCTGCAGTCGGAGGCTGAAGGGGCTGCCCGGGAGGAGGAGGAGGAAGAACAGGCCTTTCAGGTCTCCCTGGAGGACCTGGCAGGGCATGAAGGCTGCGAGCAGGGGGCTGGGCCAGAGCCCCCAGGCGAGGAGGAGGAGGAGGAGGAGGAGAGCCTGGCAGTGGCGGAGCAGGTAGCCGACTTTGCCAGCTCCCTGCTGGCCGCCCTCCACTGCTGGCACTATCGGGCCAACGCTTTACTTTTCTCCCGGGGCGCTATGGTGAGGTGTCTCTTCGATCTCCCCCTCCTCCTTGCATGCCCCCTGGCACGCGCATGCCCGTCCAAGAGTCCCCTCCCCTGCCCTTCTCATCCCTCCGTCCTTGTTCCTTCCTTCCTGCCATCAGCACTTCTTAACACCTTGCTCACTGTCACGCCCTGGTGAGCCCCTGGCATTCGTTGTTCCAACACTGGGTGCTAACCAGCATGCTACTCAATGGGCATGACTAATGGGGCGCGGTGGGGGGAGGGGGAGAGGCCAGCACACAGGGAGCCGCATGCCTGGCAGGGATTTCTTTTTTTTTTGGCGGTACGCAGGCCTCTCACTGTTGCGACCTCTCCCGTTGCGGAGCACAGGCTCCGGACACGCAGACTCAGCGGCCATGGCTCACGGGCCCAGCCGCTCTGTGGCATGTGGGATCCTCTCGGACCGGGGCACGAACCCGTGTCCCCTGCATCGGCAGGCAGACTCTCAACCACTGTGCCACCAGGGAAGCCCCTGGCAGGAATTTCTGAGTCCCCAGACCTGGCAGTTCAGGCTGACTCTGGAATGGCTCAGGTCCAACACTGGATCTCAACGCAGCCCAGCCCCTTTGGGGCTCAGGAGATACTGCCAGGGTTGGGATGCAGAAGGGACCAGCTCCCCGTTGTCCTGGGAGCTGACGACTACCCTCTGCTTGCTGCAGGGGAAGGGGCGCAGGGAGCCCGAAGACCCCAAGAGCTGCCGAAGGCCCAGCAGCCGATCTCCAACCACCGCTGAGAAGTGCCTGAGCTTTGAGTCTGTGTCTTCCCTGCCGGAGGTGAGTGGCCAGCAGGAGGAAGGGGGATAGTGAAGAGGCGCCTGAGCCCAGATCTCCAGCTCTGCAGATGGGGCTTTCAGGCATGGGCTGTCCCGCTGGGCCCACGGGGACAGGGAATCCCACTCCCTAGGACTCTCGGGCCCTCAGGAAGCCTGTCTGGCCTGTGGGCATGCGGCTTGGCGACCGACAGCCTCTTACTCTGAATTAGAAAAGGTGCCTCTTCCTTTGGGCAGATGCAGTCTCTGGCCAAGGGGCACAGTTATTGGAAGTGACCAGATTATAGGTCCCCTTGGCCAGGGCTCCTTGCATAGAGCATAAAGCCCTGCCCTGCTAGTGTGCCAGACACTTAAATCATGCCTGTCCCACCTGGCAAAGGAGTAAGGTGTCGATATCTACTGGGCACCTCCTGCGTGCCTGATGTTTTTGTTTCTTCCTTCTGTTTCCTGAGCCAGCTCTACCAGGGAGAACAAGCCTCAGGTTAGGGTGACGTGCCTGGCATTGCGCAGCTTCTAAGGGACAGAGCTCAGATTAGCCTTGGGTCTGTGACCCAGAAGCCTGCACTCTTTTTCCCGCCACCCCACGCTATCTGGGGGTTATGTGGAATGGAGTCCTTCGCTCTCGCAGAGTTCCAAGGAAAAGTTCATGAGGCTTAGACAAACCCGGGGTGGGCCTCACAGCCAGGACATTGAGAAGCCTGGGTGACATTGGAAAAGAGTTCAGAATGGTGCTGTCCGGTGACAATAGAATGTGAGCCTTGTGTAATTTTCTTTATTTATAAAATTTTTATTTATTTAAAAATTTTATTTACTTATTTTGGCTGCGTTGGGTCTTCGTTGCTGTGCGCGGGCTTTCTCTAGTTGTGGCGAGCAGGGGCTACTCTTCGTTGCAGTGCGTGGGCCTCTCGTAGCGGTGGCTTCTCTTGTTGCGGAGCACGGGCTCTAGGTGCGCGGGCTTCAGGAGTTGTGGCTCCTGGGCTCTAGAGCGCAGGCTCAGTAGTTGGGGCCCACGGGCTTAGTTGTTCGGCAGCATGGGGGATCTTCCTGGACCAGGGCTGAACCCATGTTCCCTGCATTGGCAGGTGGATTCCTAACCACTGCGCCACCAGGGAAGTCCCCTCATGTGTACTTTTAAATATTCTAATAGTCACATTAAAGAATTATTTAACCCAGTTTTTCCAAACTACTATCATGTCAACATGTAGTGTGTTAAAAAGCTGTTAATGAGGTATGCTGCACTCTTTGGTATGAGGTTTTTGCAGCGTGGACTGGCTACATTTCAGATGCTCAGGAGTCACGTGTGGCTGGCAGCCATTGTGTTGGACATTACAGGCCTGGCTCCTGGGTCCCACTGTGCAGGTTCTAGACTAGAACGATTGGAATTGGGTCTGATTCCTCGGGTTATAGAGTGTTATCCTGTGTTCTCCTTAAAGATTCCTCTGGAAAGCTGCCTGTACTGGCTGGTTTTATGATTCAAATGACCTTCAAGGTGGTCAAGAGAGAGCTGCCAACTTTGCTCCCTTCCTTGCCATCTGCTGCGCACATGCAGAGTCCTGCACAGGGGCGGAGGCTGGCTGGCAGGAGCCACATCCCCGTCTTTACCCTCTGGCAGGATTCCAGCACGTGGTTCTACTGCCCTCTGGATCCTGATCCACACGGGAGACCCTGGCCCCTCAGGGAAGTTGTTTAGGCCCGGGTTTCAACCCAGAACAGCCCCCATGTGGGGAGCTACTGGGGCTTGAGGGAGCCGCCTCCCCTCAGGCAGGGGAGTCCTGGTGCCGTGGCTCTGACCCCATGCTGCATGTTCCCACCTTGTCCCTGTACTTTGCAGGCAGGCTGCCACTGAGAGGTGCCACCACTTTACCCCATCTGTGTTCCTAGAATTTTTCTTGGGTTTGAGAATGTGGGCCCCGCACCCCAGCTGCAGGGTGACTAAGGGACATCCTCTCCCTAAGGGCCTGCTGCCCACTCCTGAGTCATGCTTATTCTGATTGCCTGCAGTCCTAAACCACAGCCCCTCTCACTAGGCTTTGAGCAGGCTGTGCTGTCCCCACATCCCCCCGGGTCACATGAGGGAGGTTTTTGGCTCATATGAGCTCTTTGTGCTCTCCCAGGTTGAGCCAGACCCTGAGTCTGGGACAGAGCAGGAGGTGTCTGCTGCCATGGAAGGTCCCAGGACCGAGGAGATGCCCTCAGACACAGAGGCTCCAGAAGTCCTAGAAATGCAGCTTGACACCCACCAGCTGCTGCTGGGACTGGACCCCCCGGGTGACATGGTGGACTTCATCGTGGCCGACAGCACCGAGGACCCTAAGGTCCTGAGCAGTGAGGACGAGGAGGAGGAGATGGGGGCCGCCCACGAGCCCGAGAGCCTCCTGCCTCCCTCTGTGCTGGACCAGGCCAGCGTCATTGCCGAGCGGTTCGTCAGCAGCTTCTCTCGGCGGAGCAGCCTGGCGCTGGAGGACGGCAAGTCCAGTGGCTTCGGGACCCCGAGGCTGACCAGCCGGAGCAGCAGTGTGGTCAGCCTAGAGGACAGTGAGAAGGGCCTGGCCCGACGTGGGAGCACCACAGACACCCTGGGCTCTCAGCTCCCTCCAGAAGCGGACATCAGTATGGGGGTGGCCGCAGAGAGCGACCCTTCTGTCAACGGGACAGAGACCCAGAGCCCAGGCTGCCCAGCGGAGCCAGACAGGCCTTCCTGCACAAAGGAATCGAAGCTTTCTTCCCGAGACCGGCTGTTGTTGGACAAAATCAAGAGCTACTATGAAAGTGCAGAGCACCACGATGCAGGCTTCAGTGTCCGGCGCCGGGAGAGCCTCTCCTTCATCCCCAAAGGATTGGTGAGAAACTCAGTCTCCAGAATCAACAGCCTTCCCAGGCCAGACCCGGAGCCAGTGGCTCCGCTGGGGCATAAGAGACAGGTGGGTTCGCGGGCAGCCTCGTGGGCCCTCTTTGACTACCCAGGACCAGGCCAGGCTTGTGCTGGGGACCCAGCTCCCATCACAGATGCTGAGTTCCGCCCGTCTTCGGAAATTGTGAAGATCTGGGAGGAAGTGGAGTCTACTGAGGGCAGCCCTGCGAAGGGATCAGGCCAAGGCCAGGCCAATAGCTTTGACCTGCACGAGCCCCTCTTCATCCTGGAGGACCGTGAGCTGGGGGCCATCACTGAGGAGTCGGCTGCTGCCTCGCCAGAGCGTGCCTCCCCCACTGAGCCCCCCAGCCCGGCCCACCTGGCCCGGGAGCTGAAGGAGCTGGTGAAGGAGCTGAGCAGCGGCACCCAGGGGGAGCTGGTGACCCCGCTACACCCCCGCATCCTGCAGCTCTCCCACGTGATGGACAGCCACGTGAGCGAGCGAGTCAAGAGCAAGGTCTACCAGCTGGCTCGCCAGTACAGCCTCCGGATCAAGAGCAAGTCGGTGACGGCCAGGCCACCGCAGCCGTGGGAAAAGGTGGCTGTTACCACCCCCCACCTACAGCCGGAGGCTGGAGCACCATCTGCTGGCAGAGGTATGAAGGGGGTGGGGCGGAGGGCCCTGCCTGCAAGCCTGGGATGGAAGCACATTTTAGGAGCCAGCTGGATTCTGGGAAAGTGACCCCCCTAAGGGACCTCTACCAAAAAGAGGGCTGGGGCGAGTCCTGGAGCGGGTCTAACACTCAAGACCAAGCTCCTTCTGTGGAGCAGAGGGCCTGTGGCCACAGGCCTCTGTTTTCCAGGAGAGCAGAAGCTCTCGTCTCTTCCTTTGACCTCTGACCCCACCCCACCCCCTTTTCTTCATTCTTCCCATTTCCCTTTGGTAAGGGCGCCGTGGATGGTCAGTGAGGTTTCTCTCGCATCACACGCAAACCCCCAGCAACCAGCTTCGCCTGGAAGGGGAGTTTGAGGTCAGTCCAGAGCCCTCATGTCCTCTTGCTCCCTCCTGCACAGGGGTTCAGGCGGCTCACTGTCTCCTCACAGGTAAGAGGAAACCAGTGCTGTCTCTCTTCAACCACGAGCAGCCCACGGCCCAGGAACACAGCCCGCCCAAGTCCGGCTCTGCCAGGGAGGTATCGCCGCGGCGTTTTTCCTTCAGCCCCTCGGCCACCAGCCCGAGGACCACCTCGCCTGGGGCCTGGCACATCCCCCGAAGCCCCCTCAGCCCCTTGGACACCGAGACTTTCAACTGGCCCGACGTGCGAGAGCTCTGCTCCAAATACGCCTCCCAGGACGAGGCGCTCCAGGCCAAGGGCAGCCGGCCGCACAACCTGCCCGTCAACCGGAGCCACTCGCTGCCAGAGAACATGATGCAGCCGCAGCCGCCCCTGTTGGGGAAGGTGGGCCGCTGCTGCAGCCTGAACGCCAGGAG
The DNA here is from genome assembly GCF_003031525.2 of Neophocaena asiaeorientalis asiaeorientalis. Classification (NCBI taxonomy): domain Eukaryota; kingdom Metazoa; phylum Chordata; class Mammalia; order Artiodactyla; family Phocoenidae; genus Neophocaena; species Neophocaena asiaeorientalis. Next base: position 1,100,304 of record NW_020173729.1, on the reverse strand, counting down.
GGCTCCGGCAGGCCCAGGGGTCGTCCAGCCTCAGCCTCTGGCGGGGTCACCTCCAGGCGCGCCGGGTGGAGGGGAGGCCCTGTACGTCACCGCAGACCTCACACTGGAGGACAGCCGGCGGATGGTCATCATGGAGAAGGGGCCCCTGTCCGGCCCCAACGCGGGACTGGAGGCAGCCAGCGGGCGGGGACCGAGCTCACCAGCAGCCCAGGCGGGGCAGGGCCCGGAGTTCCAGGAGTGTGCAGAGTATCGGCCTAAAGAAGAGGGTCCCAGGGACCTGGCAGACCCAAGCCAGCAGGGCAGAGTGAGGAGCCTGCGGGAGAAATTCCAGGCCTTGAACTCCATGGGTTGACACTGAGTCCTGGGGGAGGGAGCAGCTGTGCCAAGGGACGGGGAGGAACGGTGGCATCCTCGATCACAGCCTGGGTTCACCGTGCTCACCCGGGGCCCTCAGAAAGGCTGCCCCTGGGAGAGCGCCCTGGGGCACCGGGCAAGGGCCTTCACCTGCCGTGGGCGCGCCAGTGACTTGCGAGCCCCTTTGCCCTCCGAGGCCAGTGTGGCCGCTTCCCTTGTATGTAGTTCTTCTCTAGTAAGAGGCCAGATAGTTAAGCTCATCTCTTCCCAGGGAGAGCGAGCCCTGCTCAGGCCTCCAGTGTTGCCTGGCCGCTGCCAGACTGAGGGCCCACCCAGGGGACACACAGGAGTGTGGCCTGGGGAGGCTTTGTTCTTTAACTGTGCCTTTTCTTAGGATCTGGGCAGGAACGAGGCCCATAATTTATTGCTTTCTACCCTGTGGTATGTTGGTGTGCTCGCGCGTGTGTGTGTGAGTGTGTGTTCTGTTGTTGATTTCCCTCCTGGGAAGAACATCGTGGACTCTGTTCAGGTACTTCTGTGGGTTGTCCTGCTGGCCCCGTGGTTGTCACTAATGTACACACATTTTGTTATTTGCCAATGGTGTAATAACCACTGCTGACCAACCAACCTGTTGAGTGGTCTCCTTACTGGTGTCTGGCCGGGCTGGGGAGAGGCGATCGTGCTCAGGCCTGTCTCAGGGGAAGCGGGACGTGGGCATGTTGCTTCCACAGGTGCTCACCAAGCACAAGGCCCCAGGTGCTGGCGGGAGAGGCTGGGGCAGCAGGATGTGTGGGAGGGGACTTGTTCTGCTGCTTCTGTTCCCACGGGCTTCTGTCTACCTGCAGCCTGGCGTCCTGTCTGGGGTAATGTCAGGGGGCACCGTGCCAGCCTTTAGCTCTTTTCCCCAGGTGCCAAAGTTGGACTGAAAGGGGTGGAACATTTTTCTAACAGGCAGGTATTTCCACATCTGGTGCCTCTTATTCTTCTCTCCCTTGCTAGTTCCCAGGAGACATCCTAGGGGGCAAGGATTCTCAACTTGGAGCCTAGAAATATCTGAAGTGGCTGGCAGTATTGGGTGAGGGGCACAGATGCATTTTTTCTGGGATGGAGCCTCATCCTTCATCTTATTCTCAAAAGTGTCTTTGATTCAAAAGGCGTAGGTATGCCCCCTACTTCTGACTGGGTTTTCTGCCTTTTTTTCCCTGGGTGGACCAGCCTTGTTTCGCCCTGTTTCTTCTGGCTGGGGCCTGGGAGGAGTGGGGCTGCAGGGCCAGGTGGTAGAGCTGTCTTGCAGGTCTTCTGACCTAGGAGGACGGACTCAGCCTGAAGATGGGTCTGCTGAGTCTGATGAGGTCAAGGGAATATCAGAGGCAAGTGGAGGCCTTTCCCGAGCAGAAGCAGAGCAGGGCTGGCCCATGTTCTGCCAGCTGGTCAGAATGGTCTGTGGGCACTTGCACAGTCGCTGAGAGAGCTGGCTTCTACTAGACAAGTCTCTGACGGTGACGAGTAGCCACACACTAGAGTGAGAGTCAGGAGATCCAGCCCTGCGTTTAACTAGCCGGGTCACCTAAACTCAACGCTTTTTCCTCCTCTGTAAATTAAACAAGATGGATGAGTTGTTGCTTCTCAAATCCTCTGACTCACACTCTTCAGGAGGTGAGGCCTGGGGAGTAGTAGTCAGCACCTTCCCCAGGTGATCCTTACACAGCCCTCTAGGTTATACCTGGGAACCCTGGACCAGCTCAGTGGTTCTGACTGGCTGCCCACTGGAATCATCAGGGGAGGGAACTTTTTGAAAAATGCTGATGTCTAGGTTTCACCCACCCAGACCAATTGAAACTGTGCCTCCGGAGATGAACCCCAGGTGTGTGGATTCTGATTTTCAGATCTCTGTCCTGAGCTCCATGGGGAAGGGCCTGCAGCGAGCTTTTCTCAGGGTCTCAAGTGAAGCACAGAACGTAGGTGCCAGCAGAGTTGTTCCCATAAGACTCCAAGGACGGGCCAGGGTCTGGCTGTGCCTCTTGTCTCCATGGCGGTCCTGTGTTCACAGATTCTGCCTTGCTCAATCCACCAGCCCCCTTTGGTCCAGTTCAAAGGGAAATAGGTGAGTCAAATAAGAAACGGAAATATGGAGCATTATTGATTTATTAGAAAAACTAGTAAATGGGTTTCCTCTGGTTGGTGGAAGCACATTTGAGCAGGTGGAGGCCAAGGCCCAGCCGGCCCCAGGGCCAGCCCCAGATTGCGTGGTCTGTGCCCAGCAGGGTGGCAGTCCTCTGCAGCCACCTCCTCCCTTGCATCCTCCCTGAGCTTACTTGTCCAAGGGACCGAGCCATGGGGTCCTCTGGATCTCTGCCCCCTCCTACTGAAGGGAGGAGGGCGATCCAGGGCCAGCCTTGGGGACTCTCTTTGCTCTCCGATAGGCAGGAAGAAGGAGTGGGGTGGCGGGGAAGCCGAGCCCCCGCCGCCCCTGCCCCAGACCTCCTGTTATGGGTGCTAGTGGAGGGGAGGAAGCTCGAGGACCCTCCTTACCTCCCTCAGCCACAGTCAGTTGAGGCCAGGGGACAAAGGGGAAGGAGAGAGGGAAGGAGGACCACCTGACCATGCCCAGAAGGAGCTTCCTCTAAACTGCCCTGGGGAGGAATCCTGGTTTGCTGGTGTAGACTGGAGCTGTTTGGGGATACTGTTAAAGAAAAGAACTACAGGGCTTCCCTGGTGGCGCAGTGGTTGAGAGTCCGCCTGCCGATGCAGGGGACACGGGTTCGTGCCCCGGTCTGGGAAGATCCCACCCACATGTCGCGGAGCGGCTGGGCCCGTGAGCCATGGCCGCTGAGCCTGCGCGTCCGGAGCCTGTGCTCCACAACAGTGAGAGGACCGCGTACCGCAAAAAA
>NW_020173729.1:1094714-1096897 GCF_003031525.2 Neophocaena asiaeorientalis asiaeorientalis | reverse complement strand
AAAAAAAAAAAAAAAAAAAAAAAAAAAAAGAACTACAAAATAGAAAACGTAAGGAGGGAAAAAAGAAACCTTGCCAGGGCACCAGGAGCTTAGCCCCCCACGTGGCACAGAGTCCCAGAGCTGGGCCCCTGCAGTCTCAGTCCGGTGAGTTGCATGTCTCGGGGCCTGTGTGGTGTGGGGGAGGGATGCGTGGGGAGCTGGCAGTAGATGGTGGGTCACGTGCAGCCGGCTGCTGCCCTTGCCCAGTCTGGGGGCCCAGGGGCGGTGAAATCCTAGCTTTTCCTGGAGGCCCTTTCATTCTTGGGACTGTGGAGTTGCTTGCTGAAATTCTTCACTTCAGGTGCTGCTTTGGCACACGTGGAGGGGAGAGGGTGGCCCCTAGTCTCTTGGCGCCCTGAAGACTGGCCCATGGGAACAGTTGAGGGAGACTCTTGCCACTATCTGCCCTGGAGCAGGACATGCCCTCAGATGCACCAGAGGCCTTCTTTATTGCCAGGTGAGTGTCATCACCTCACTGCCTCCTGCCTTGGTTTCCCTAGGTATCAAAGGAGGCTGGTGGGTGGTATAGATTAGGTCCCCTGTGGATGCACAGAGAGCCATAGGGTTAGGTGCATAGAGGCCAAATGAAGACCCTGGCTCCAGAAGTGGGACCACCTGTCAGGCTCCAGCAGAGAACGTCCCTCCTGTGGTTCTCGTCTGCTGACATCGCCTTCCCTTGACATGGTGGTATTGATCTCGAGCACTAAGGGCTCCTGGGAAGGCCTAGTGACTCTGGATGCCTATGCCTGTGATTTCTGCCTGAGCTTCACCCGCTTCCGGGGGATCATCTCAGTGTGTCTAAGGCTCCTTCCCATGGGGAAGGTGATGGAAACAGTAACTGCTGGCCCCAGGGACCTTTCTGGTCTACCCAGGGGAAATGCCTGCTGCCTGCAACTTAACCCCTCTTTTGGACCTAACCCCAGTTAAGATGCTGGGCTGGAGCTGTATTGCTTTCAGAGAGTGGCGGAGAAAAATCCCTGTGGAACTAGTGGTCTTTTCCGTCTGGAAGTCTGACCTCAGCAGCACAGGGAAAGCTATCCCTGGGGATAGAGGTTGCAGGGCCCCTTTTGGCTGTGCTTGGGATTGTGGGGTAGATACCCATGTGGCCCCCTGACTTAAGGCCGGGACCTTCCAGAGGAGCTAAGCAAGGGTGCCCGCCACACCTTAATGGCTTTGGCCCCAGCATTTGTCCAGCCGTCTGGGGTTGTTACGTGGGTCGTAATAAATACACAGGTGTGGCCACATTTGCCGCCCCAGGGTGACGGGTCATGAAATTTGCTGTCGGTCCAGCCAGCACCCTCAGGTGGTACCAGCTGCAGACAGAACACATGGGATATTTGGCTTTGGGATACTCTACTCCAGGCATTGCCGTGTCTATCCTGTACCTGGGGACCTGTGCTGTCTCCCTTAAGGGCCCTGCGTCCGAGTGGGATGTTGCTGGTTTGGCAGCTGCTGGGAGTGCAGGAGGACCCCAGGGTGGAGAGGCAGCGCCTTAGGCAGTGTGGAGACCTATCTACCTCCTTCTGGGCTGAGCCCTAAACTGCAACTGTAGTTTTAAAAGAGGGCTGGCTTGAGAGCTTCCTGGTCCTCCCTGCCACCATCGGGGGTGGCAGCAAGGGCTGCTGGAGGCCGCGGGAGCCCCTTTGCACTTAGGACCCATCGATCTTGCAGGGTGCCCCCCACTTTCGGTGGGAGGAGGAGCGAGGAGGGGATGCGGTGGCCCCTGAGGTGAGAGTCCCCGTTCTGAGGAAGCCCAGCGGGGAGGAGGCTGTCGTGTCCCGTCAGTCCCCAGTAGCCCCTGGCCCAGAGCTACCTGAAGCCTCCTTCCTCACGCCCCTAAGGGGCAGGTCGGGCATTTCCGGTGTCCTCTTCCCTTTCCCTTTCCCTTTCCCTGGCTGCGACTTAGCAGGAGGTGACCCCAAGCAAGACTTGCTTTGGGAGTGGGCAGCGTCTGAGGAACCCCATCAGCCTTCTTCTCCAGCTTATGTTTGAGGGGGGTTGGGACAGGCTGGCGCCCCTCAGCCCGGGAGGGGGGCGGGGAGAGGAGGGCGTGGGCCTCGAAAACCGTCTCCTGACCCCAGCTCCGGAGGCCCCGAGGGCCGGCGGAGCTGGGAGCTCCGTCCCTGGAGCCCGCGCTCGCCGTG